>NC_133620.1:33974966-34229966 GCF_048593235.1 Sminthopsis crassicaudata | reverse complement strand
GCTGTTTATCACAGCATAAAACTAGTTTACACAGAGCTACTTGAGCCATGCTTCCATGTATTATCATGATACAAGCTTTTTTGTACATTTATCCCTTCCATATAATTGAGACTAGAGGTATAGTACTCCCACAGTCTGGAAAATCCAAGTAAAACTTTTTGGCCCTCCTTTCATACCAGAGAAGAAGTTTGAAATTTTCTTTTTCTGTTATAGTTGTTTAGTATTTAAATGATAAAATAGATTAATATTCTATAATACTATTACATATATTTTCTGCATTCCTGAGTTTCTAAACTTTTTTCTGTGTTGTCTTGGGCCTTCACATGTCATATGTAGCTCCTGAAAAACTCCCCAACAATTCCTTATTTCTTATGCCGATGCACAATATATTGAAATCAAAATGGGAAAAGTAGCAATGTGTATGGGATAACTATGGTTATCTGTAATCACATCTTTGATGTTTTTAAGTTTGTACAAGATTCAGCCTTCCCTAAAAATGGGCACTTATTTAGTCATAAGACCAAGGACACTATGTTGTTGTTATTGTTGTTATCGTTGTTCAATCATTTCAATCATTTCTGATTTGTGACCACATTTGGAGTTTTCTTGAAAAATATACTGGAGTGGTTTGTTATTTCCTTTTCCAGATCATTTTACAAATAAGGAAACTGAGTAAACAGAGCTAAGTGACTTGCCAGGATCACACAGCTAGGAAGTATCTGAGGTTGCATTTGAATTCAGATCTTCATGACTCTAAGCCCAGCACTCTATCCACTGTGCCACCTAGCTGTCCCACTTTATCCAGTATTTGTTATTAAATAATTCTTCAGATTCAGGCATTGGGAGTAGTGCTTACCCTACTTGGAGAGAAATCTAGAGTTGCTCCTGACTGGAAATCCAGAGTTTAAATAGATGGCATAGTAAACAGCCCCTTTCTCCCAACTAACTCCCCGCTCTCTATCTTGAACTGGTTAAATGATATTCTCACACATACATAAATCAAATAATGGTCAACTCCCTGATCATGAATGATGATCAAACTAATATCTTACACTATTTGCCAAGATAAGGTCAAAATGGCTACATAACCTAAATACAAAGGGAGTTATTACAAGAAAATTTGAAGAACATGGAATATATTACCTATCATACTCATTTGATCAAACTAATATCCTACACTGTTTGCCAAGATAAGGTCAAAATGAATGCATTACTTAGATATATATAGAGAGAGATATAGATATACTTAGATATAAAGGGAGATATTACAAGAATAGTTGAAGAACATGGAATGTATTACTTATCATACTCATGGATAAGTGAAGATTATGAATGAACAAGAGACAGACAGCATTGTGAAATGTAAAATGGATAATTTTGATTACATTGAATTAGAAAGGTTTTATGCAAATAAAACAAATGTAGCCAAGATCAGAGGGAAAGCAGAAAACAGAGGGGGAAGGGAAGGGGAAGAGAATTATATAGACAGTTCCTCAAATAAAGTTATATCTCAGCTAAATAAAGAATTTTGTTACACTTAGAAGAATGCAAGTCATTCCCAATTGATAAGTGGCCAAAGAAAATGAGAAGGCAGAATCAAAACATTTTATAGTCATATGAAAAAATTGCACCGAATCATTATTAGAGAAGAAAAAATTAAAACAATTCTGAGTTATTATTTTATAACTGACTGACTAAAATGATAAAAGGGGAAGTTGACAAATGTTGGACGTTGATATAGAAAGATTGGGACCTTAATTCATTGTTAGTGGATCAGTGAACTAATCCAACCATTCTGGAGAGAGATTTAGAATTATGTCCAAAGAATATTTAACCTGTCTATATACTTTGTTGCACTATTAAACCTGTTTACCAAAGTGATTAGGGTAAAAAGAAAAGAACCTCTATGTTCTAAAATATTTCTAGCAGATCTCTTTGTTGTGGCAAGGAACTAGACATTGTGGGGATACCTGTCAATTGGGGAATGGCTGAAGAAGTTTGATATATGTATTCACAATGGACCATTATTATGCTTTAAGAAATGATGAGCTCAATGATTTTAGAAAAATATGGAGAGACCTCCATGAAATAATGAAGAGTGAAACAAGCAGAACCAGAGAATACTGAATATAGTAACAGCAGTGTTGTTTTAAGAACAATTTTGAGCAGTCACGTCATTCAGGCCATTAAAAATATTCAAATTAACTGCAAAGATCCTATGAAAGATATTTTTGGACAAAAAAAGCTAAAATACAGAAAGGAGAGGCAGAGACAGAAAGAAATGAGAGATGGGGGAAAGAAAGAGGAAGGAAGGTAGGAAGGAAGGAAGGAAGGAAGGAAGGAAGGAAGGAAGGAAGGAAGGAAGGAAGGAAGGAAGGAAGGAAGGAAGGAAGGAGGAAAGAAGGAGGGAGAAAAATATAAAGAAAGGAAGAAAGAAAGAAATTAGACATCTCAAAGTTGGGGGTAAAAAGGGGAAAAAGGAAAATTACATGATTATTTTAGTGTATCTTTGAAAGGAATAGCAAACTGTACATTTAAAAAAAAAAACCTGCAATTTCAGGTGCAATCCCCTGTTTTTCTATGCTTTTTTATTTCTTAAGTTTGGAATAAAATTAAATTTTGAAAAAACAAATAGTATTCAACCCTTTTGTCATGAACTCAACTAGTTTGTCCTTGGATATCAGGGACAGTCTTTTTAGTCTTGTACTCAAAGCCTCTCAAACTAGGATTAGCAGTCACTGAGCTATGTTTTTAAAGGGAATTCAACTACCTGCTGCCTCAACTACCTACAGAGACCTGCTGCAATGAAATTATACGTCCTAACTTTAAAAACAAAATTGAGAATTTTTAAAAAGATTCGTCTATATTTAAATTATTGTATGTTATAATTCATGGACACAGAACTGGAGCACTGAAGCCAAAGAATTCTTCCTCAAATTCAATTCAACTCAGTGTCTAACATCTACTCATCCATATGAAAAGGATATGGCACCAAACCCCAAATCTGGAATGCTATCCCTCCCTTACCTCCATCTCTTAGAATCCCTAGCTTCTTCTAAAACTCAGCTCAGGGTTAGGAACAACAGGAATCCTTTCTTAAAGAGATCAATTGTTGAAGCTCTCTCCATTCTTGAAATTACTTTGTACAGTTTCCTTATTTAGAATTTCTCCTCCAAGGAAATCATAACTACAGTCCCAACCCCATCCCTATATACACTATATTTGAGAGATAGTATAGTGTAGTAGATAGAGAACTAGCCTCAAATCCAGGAAGGCCCATATTCAAATCCTACCTGAAACAAGACTTTGTGACTCTGGCCAAGTCATTTAACCTCTCAATTTTCTCATGTAGGCAGCAACCTAAGATTACAAATTGCAAAGAGATACTGGCTTGTATTGACAAAGAGAGTTTCCTATATCCCAAAAAATTACAGATCCCATTCTCTCCCTACACTTCATATTTATTCAAGCATGTAGACTATAAACTTCTTGAAAATAGTCACTGTTTCCTTTTCATGTTTGAATACTCAGTATGTCCTTAATAATTCCTTGCTGAATTGATAAAGATAATCTTTTGAAAATCTTATCTTGCTTAGGCAGCACATGTCACATTCAAGGGTTATAATAACTGACAACATAATAAAGTGCTAAATTGGACACAGTGAATTGTTAGAATTAAAATGAGCCCATGGGAAAGGAGATGATCTAGCTTATTAAGGGCAGTTGCCAGGAAGGGGGATGGCTCACTGGAAGAGATAAGGTGATCAATCAACTACCCAGGACTTGTCTTGAGCTATGAAAATAGATGGCTGCAGATGGTTAATATCAAGAGCAACTATTTTAAAATTCATGATGAGGACATGTGTCTTCTTGCCTCAGTCAGACCAAAATGTAACAACAACTGATGTAAACAATGGCTGGAGAAGAATGGATGGATGGAGCTAAATTGGTACACTCTAATTATGAGACCTAAATATCAAGGAGTTCATTTCTTCCTTTGGTCTTTCTCCAGTTCTCAGACCACTGGCTGCTTGGGATTGATTTTAGGGAAGGAAAATGAACTGTGTAATCCTGTCTGAGCCTCTGACTCTTCTTTCCACACTATCCAAGCATCCATTTTCTACACAGCAAAGAACGTATCAATAGAAGCTCAGAGAAAATCCTAACACAAATGCCATTGCCCAGTGTTTTCAGAGGAGTTTCCAATGCAGATTACCATTCCATACAGTTTTCCCAGGTGGAAGGAAGAGGCCAGGGAACAGAAACAGAAAGATGGATTGGTGACAGGGCTGAACCCCAGGATGCTGGTCAATACCTATGGGGAAAAAAGTCATTTTTTCCTCCTAGTGCTCTAAAACAATAACAAAAGAGTAATGGCTATAAAATATTTAATGACATAGGACTCAGTCAATAAACATTTTTAAATTATCTACTGTGTGGGGCAGCTAGGTGGCGCAGTGGGTAGAGCACCAGCGGGAGGATCTGAGTTCAAATCTCGTCTCAGACACTTAATACTTTCCTGGCTGTATGACCCTGGGCAAGTCACTTAACTCCAATTGCCTTAGACCCCCAAAAAAGTATCTACTGAGTGCCAGGTACTATGCTAAGTGCTGGGAATACAAATTAAAAAAGAAAGAAAGAAAGAGAGAGAGAGAGAGAGAGAGAGAGAGAGAGAGAGAGAGAGAGAGAGAGACAGAGAGAGAGAGACAGAGACAGAGAGAGAGAGAGAGAGAGAGAGAGAGAAACAGAGAGAGAAAGAAAGAAAGAAAGAAAGAAAGAAAGAAAGAAAGAAAGGAAGGAAGGAAGGAAGGAAGGAAGGAAGGAAGGAAGGAAGGAAGGAAGGAAGGAAGGAAGGAAGGAAGGAAGGAAGGAAGGAAGGAAGGAAGGAAGGAAGGAAGGAAGGAAGGAAGGAAGGAAGGAAGGAAGGAAGGAAAGAAAAGAAAGATGGCCCCCTGACCTTAAAGGGTTTATAATCTAATGGGGGAAGACAACACACAAAAGAAAGTTAATTGGAGAGGAGGAAAGGTCTCTGGCTTAATGGAGTCCAGTCAGAAAGTGTTGCAGCTCATAGGAAATAGCCAGATGGTTGGCCTTTTTTTTAATGGGGTTTAGGGCGTTTTTTCAGTCCTCCAATTGGCAAGGCAGGGAGTGCTGAAGATACTGATGAGGTGTGAATATCAAGGCTAATGCAGCCTTGCAGGATGGTGAAGTTACCTGAAGTCATGGAGTCCAGTGTGCATATCACAGCTGGTGAAAACTGAAGCACGCCCCTCTTGACTCTGCATCCTGTGGCAGAGCTTTATTCACCTCTTACTAGTTACAGTTCAGACCCTAGGTATCTTTGGGAGGACAGCAATGACAAATAAGTCACTTTCCCTCTCTAAGCTTCAGTTTTCTCTTGCTTGATAAAATATAAATCCCTTTCAGCTCTAATAGTCTGAATAAAGTCGAAAGGCATCTGCTAACCTTCCTTCCCTTTGTATGTATCATGCTTACATCAACTGATGCTGGATGAAGTTAGTAGACCCAAAAGAACATTGTACAGAGCAACAAGATTATGTGATAATCAACTGAGATGGATGTGACTCTTTTCAACAATGAGATAATTCAAGGCAGTTCCAATAGACTTGGGTTGGAGAGAGCCATCCTCATCCAGAGAAAGAACGATGGTGACTGAATTTGGATCACAAGGTAGTATTTTCTCCTTTGTTGTTGTTTGCTTGTTTTTTCTTTCGTTCTCATTTTTCTCCTTTTGATCTGATTTTTCTTGCACATCATGATAAATGTAGAAACAAGCATCTGGGAAAGGAAAGGGGAACAGAAGCCTTCTTTATGGGGATTTTGTTTGCTTTTTTTTCTTCTTCAAACGCCATTCTCCCTCTCCCAACATGAAGGAGGAAAGGGAAAGATAAGCAAACCACATGTTCGGATATGAAACCAGCTACATTTTACAAGGCACATTCCTAGACTGAATCAGCAAGAAAGTATCATTTAGGGAAAGCGCCTTGCATTGTAGCAGTTTGAAAAAATTAGAGACAACCACTAGCTCTGGATCCTCAAAGAGATTAAAAAACAAAAAGGAAAAGGAGCTCTCTGTTAAATAAATACACACACACACACACACACACACACACACATGTTTATAACAGCTCTTTTCTGGAGGCAAAGAATTGGAAATTAAAGGGATGCCCATCAATTGGAAAATGGATGAACAATGTATATGATAGAATACTATCATGTCTGATACATCTTTGGTGGAGTTGTAAATTGATCCAACTATTCTGGAGAGTGGTTTGGAGCTATGCCTGGAGGGCCATAAAATTGCATGTTCTTTGATCTAGCAGTGTTTTTGCTGGATCCACATCCCAGAAAGATCATAAAAATGGTAGGGGGGGGGAGGGATAGCTAGGTGGAGCAGTGAATAAAGCACCAGCCCTGAAGTCAGATGGACCTGAGTTCAAATCCCGCCTCAGACACTTAATACTTCCTGGCTGTGTGACCCTGAGCAAGTCACTTAACCCCAATTGCCTCAGCAAAAAAAAAAAAAAAAAAAAAAAAAAAAAAAGGGGGGGGGAGGGAAGAGAACCCACATGTGCAAAGATATTTATGGCAGCCCTTTTTTCTGATGTTAGGGAGCTGGAGGTTGGGGAAGGAATGTAATGGAATATTATTATTCTGTATGAAATGATAGACCAGCTAATTTAAGGAAGACCTGGAAAGGCTTACATGAACTGAAGCTGGATGAAGTTAGACCCAAGAGAATATTGTACATAGCAACAAGATTATGTGATGATCAACTGTGATGGATGTGGCTCTTTTCAACATGAGGTGATTCAAGGCAATTTCTTTGTTTGTTTGTTTGTTTGTTTGTTTGTTTTCAAGGCAATTTCAAAAATTGCCATCCACATCCAGAGAGAGAACAATGGAAACTGAATGTGAATCACAACTTAATATTTTCACCTTTGGTGTTGTTTGCTTGATTTTTTTTTTTCTTTCTCATTTTTTCATCTGATTTTTCTTGCACGGCATGATAAATGTAGAAATATGTTTAGAATTGTATATGTTTAACCTATATTGAATTACTCACTGTCTAGGGCAGAAAGGGGGGTGGGGAAAGGGAAAAAAAAATTGGAACAAAAGGCTTTGCAAGGGTGGATGTTGAAAACTATCTTTGTGTAAGGGCCCTTTAAATGGGCGGACACAGTGCATCGGGAGATTGAGGCCCAGAAGTAATTTCTGTGGATATTAGGACTGCCCTTGGGCGGGATCCTGGCCATATTGAGATAGTTTTGTAATGGGTGACTCTCTCGCTGATTGGCTGTGTGTGTGACCTCACAGGCCCTATATAAGCCCACTGCAGGCAGCAACCGCCCTCTTTAACCTCCTGCTGTTCACCCTGGCTCCTAGCCTGGGTGGCCAAGCCAAGATGGGTAGCCGAAAGAGGTAAGGATTTTGGTAGTGAACACGTGGGTCTTCTGACCAGGTGTTCACTCGGGAACCAACAAGTCAGGGCATCAGCTAGGGCATTATGTGAGTAGGTATAATAAAGGCTTTTAAGATTACACGTGGTTGTTCTTGAGTGCGCTACCGGTTATTAAGCTATAGATTCAAGAGATTGTGGCCAGAGACCTTAGAAGGCCTCAGAGGAGGCGAGCCGGGTAGAGGACAGACTTGTAATTGTAACTGCCAGGAGAGCACGTTACATCTTTGCATTGCATTTATTTTGAAAAAATTAGAAGCTATTATGAAAAATAAAATAAAAAAGAATACTACCATGCTCTAAGAAATGATAAGCAGAATGCTCTCAGAAAAACCTGGAAAGCTTCTAGGAACAGATACAGAATGAAATGTACTATATACAAAGTAACAGCAATATCATAAGAAGATCATCTGTGAATGACTTAGTTATTCTCAACAATTCAATGATCGAAAGCAATTTGGAAAGATTTATGATAAAAAAAATGTTAATTGTACCCAGAGAAAGAATTGATGGTTTTTGAATACAGAACGAAGCATACTTTTTAAGCTTTATTTTTCTTAAGCTGTGTATTTTTTTTTTTTGTTGTTTTTTTTTTGGCGTGTGTGTGTGGGGAATCTATGATTTCCTTCACAATCTGATTATTATGGAAACATTTTGCAAAAATTCACATGTAGAATCTATATTGAATTGCTTGCCTTCTCAATAAGGGAAGGGAAGGGAAAAGAAAGAGAATCTGGTACTCAAAGTTTTAAAAACAAATGTGAAAAATTGTCTTTGCGTGTAATTGGAAAATAAAATAAATGACAAAAAAAGTGTTAAAAAAAAGAAAGAAAAAAAATTAGGGAACTGGGTTCAAATCTTCACTCTGTCACTGATGCCCTCTCTGACTCTGATCAACTGACTTCATATTTCTGGCCCTTCATTTTCTAATGGGAAATATGAAGGAGTAGAAAAAGATGATTTCTATGTCCCACTAGTTGAGATCTGAGCTTCCATGATTCTAAATCCAGGAATGCATTTCATTTCCCATTATTTAATCAAATTGCTTTCCTACCACCCAACACTAAAAATGCAGGGGTTGGGTGGAGATAGGGAAGAGAAAGCATGTAACATGTCAGTCTGGAGAGTGGGACAGACCTAATTGGGGTGACAGAATTGGAGAACTTTGACCAGCCAGAGAAAACTGAGGTCCTAGGATTGTACAGGCTGGGAAATTGCAGTGGGAAAAGCCATTGGCAGAACATAAAAAGGAAGATGGAAGATTCAAAGACAAATTTTGCCATTTTTAAATTGCCTGAAACTGGTCCTGCTTTATCTCTGCTATTTCAGGCCTGCCTAACTCCTTGAGTTTGGCCTATAGGGCAAGAAGAGGGAGGAAGAGAACAGAGGAATCCAGTTGGCTCTGATGATATTTTCCTGAGATGGGGCAAGGGTAAATATGTATAACAAACAAATGATCTGAGACAAAAGGGACCCTGCCACAGTCAAGGGTAAAGGATAGAGTCAGGGAAGGGGGTGGGGGATGTAGCTGATACTAAAGAGGTAGAGAGATGGAGTGAACTAAAGAATAATATTGTTGCCAAAGAAACAAGAATGATTAAATTACATTTCTCCTTGGCAATATAAATACTTGATGGTAAGGAATTTGAGTCTTATATTGTTATACTGAAGAGCTCAGGGAGAGAGGAAAGAAAAGGAGAGGAGAGAGATTAATTTCAGCACTCCTTAATTTAAACCTGACTGGATGTCTAGACTCCACTGGACCATAATGGCTGTCGGGTTCAATTTTTACAGGTTCAGAAACTTGATTTGATCTGTTCACCCACTTACATCTCTTGTCCTTGAGCTCTGATCTCTAAAGAAAAGATAATCCTTCTTGTCAAGACCAACTCTTATTTGTAAGCTCCTTGAGAGCAAGGACTGTCAGTGATGATGTTGATGATGACAGCATTTAGTGTTATGAAGTTTGCAGAAATGTCTCATTTTATATTTTTCTGTATCCCCAGTGCTTAACACAGTGCCTAGTTCAAAGTAGGCATTTAATAAATGCTTCATTACTGAATGACTGATTGTTCCATTGATCTCAGCCTTTCTAGTTCCTCCAAGAAATTGTCCAATGGATCAATCTCTGTGTGTGTGTGTGTGTGTGTGTGTGTATTTCTATCCATCCTTCTCTCTCTCTCTCTCTCTCTCTCTCTCTCTCTCTCTCTCTCTCTGAATTTGGAATTTATTCACACACACAAGCACACACACATACACAACATCCTTGTAGCAAAAGTGTAGAAATGTGGGTTGAATTATATTATAATTAGATGAAGAGAATACTTGAATGACTGGACCCATAGAATGGTCATTAAGATTTTGCAGCTAGGTGGCTCAGTGGATAAAACACCAGCCTTGAAGTCAGGAGGACCTGAGTTCAAATCTAGTCTCAGATACTTCCTAACCATGTGCCCCTGGGCAAGTCACTTAATCCCAATTACCTCAGCAAAAAAAAAAACACATAGATATAGATATAGGTATAGTTATAGATAGATGATGTAGATGTAGATGTAGATGTAGATGTAGATGTAGATGTAGAAGTAGATGTAGATGTAGATGTAGATGTAGATGTAGATGTAGATGTAGATGTAGATGTAGATGTAGATGTAGATGTAGATGTAGATAATGAAAGGAGATCTCCAAGAGAATGCTTTGGGTATCTATGTATGGACTTATATTAAAATTTTTATCAATGACAGATAAAAGCAATAATAATAATAATAAATAAATAACATTTATATAATGCAGATACAGAATGAAATATACTATATACAAATTAACAGCAATATTATAAGAAGATCATCTGTGAATGACTTAGTTATTCTCAGCAATTCAATGATCGAAAGCAACTTGGAAAAATTTATGAAAAAAATGTTATATGTACCCAGAGAAAGAACTGAATCTTTGCAAAGTGCTTTACATGTTACCTCATTTTATCCTCACAATAACTCTGGTAGGAAGGTGCTATTATTAATACTACCAGTTCACAGGTGAAGAAAATAAAGCAGAAAGAAGAGTGAGTGACTTATTCAGTTAGCCAACTAATAAGTGACTGGGGCCAGATTTGGTCTTTACTCTTCCTGACTCCAAGTCTAATACATGACATGCTTAACAAATTTGCAGATGGTGCAAAGTTGGGTGAATGTTAACTATCCAGGTGTATTCTGGTAAATGTTTAACAGTCAGCTGGAAGGGTATGTTTACACAACATACTTCAAATTTAATCTCCATTATTAGCATACTATCCATCATTTACTTAAATCTTGACAATCAACAGAACAATAAATCAAGCCCTGATTTGTAGTGTTTGCCAATTTATGATGAGAGGTGAAAAAGCTCACACTTAAAATTTGACAACCAGATCTCTTGAGCCAATTGGAATTAGCTCTAGCTATTCCTCCAGCTATCTCACTCCATTTTATGTGATCTGCAGGCTTTATATGCACATTGTTTATGCCTTTATCTAAATAATCTTAGGTAGTTGCTAATTATAATAATATAATTAATATAAATTGCTAAGAATAATAAATAGGGCCCCCCTCCCTGGGGGATTCCAATAAAAACTTCCTTCCAAAATGATGTCAAGACATTACTGATTACCCTTTGAAGCTGGCCATTTAATAAATTCCAAATTCATTTAATTGTCCTTTTGTGGGTCCTACATCTGTTAACCTTTGTTTTCCTGAGAATAGTATATAAAAGCATCAACAAATTTCTTGCTAAAATCTGGATAAAGCTCACAGACAGTATCCCCTTGATCTACTACTTCAGTGATTCTGTTAAAACAGGAAAGGGAGTTACTCTAGTGTGACCGATTCTTGATGAAGCCATGCTAACTCTTTTTGGTAATTGTTCCCTTTTATAGAAGCCATCTAGCTAATCCTGCTAAAAGAACACACTGAGGTCTCAAAGACCGAAGATTTTGTTCAGGAAGGGTCAAAGACATTTACCTGGGCAATCTGGATAAAGAATAATAATGTAACATCAGTTCACGAAATTAGTGGTGTTTCATTCACATTAGTGGGGCAAGAAATAGAGATGACGCATATGACAATAGACATGTCCTTATTTTATACTTTAAAAGGTTCTCATTAAAAGATTAATTCATCTTAATTTTCTGATATTCCTCTCAGTTCTAGCCTGATGAGTACATGTAAGCTATTTTTACAATCCAGAGATTATACATAATCTATAAAATATAATTAGCCCTTGAAAAGACCCTGAAGAGGTCAATTATTCGATTCTTTTTATACAGCAAAACAACTGTTTGGTCATGTATACATATATTGTATTTAATTTATACTCTATCATATTTAACATGTATTGGTCAACCTGCCATCTGGGGCGGGGGGAAGGAGGGGAAAAATTAGAACAAAAGGTTTGGCAATTGTCAATGTTGTAAAATTTACCCATGCATATATCTAGTAAATAAAAACTATTAAAATTAAAAAAGAAAAAGAAAAGAAAAGACTCTGAAGAGAAAAGGGGGAAAAAAGGTCTTAGGAGACTGTCTTCAAGTTATGGACTAATGCAATGACTTCTATTCAATAAGTCAATATTTATTAAATACTTACTATACTCCAGGCACTGTGCTAAGCACTGGGAATAAAAATCAAGTCAAAAAGACTTTAAGGAATTTACATTCTAATGAGAGAGGATAAACACAAAAAACAACTTTAAAAAACAGGAATTCTGCTTGGACAATGAAGGGGTAAACAGGCTGACCTGGGCCCTTACTTAAAGTGGAGTTCTGGGAGGAATTGGGAATCAGAGGAAGAGGCTACAAAGACAGAGGGGTCTTCCAGGGTGAAAAGGCCACAGAGAAAGAATATCTTATAGTTTGTTTCTGATGTATGCCCCTTCCTCTGGATCTGTTTAAGAACCTGATTGGATGCTGTCTGACCTTTGGTGCTCTGTTGTGGGGCAATGGTAATTAGCCTTTTCCTGAATAAAGTAGTGTCCAATATATCCTTTTGGTAGTTAGAAATATAATTTCCAAATACAAGGCTTTGGTCTTAAGTGTCAGTATGATAGAGCACTTGAGGCTTAGGGGAGATTTGGATTCAGATCGTTCCTCTGAAACTTACTAGTTAGATTAATCTGGGCAAGTCATTAAACTTCTCTGAGAATAACTTTTTTCATCAATAAAATGTAGGTAATAGCACCATCAAAAAGATAATTAATTGGTGGGCACTTATCAAGCACCTTCATTTAGTTTTATCCAACTCTTTGTGACCCTATTTAGGGTTTTCTTGGCAAAGATACTGGAACAATTTGCCATTTTCTTCTCCATTTCATTTTACAGGTTAGGAAACTGAGGCAAGCAAGGTTAAGTCACTTGCCCAAGGTCACATGGTGAGGAAATGTCTGAAATCATATTTGAATTCAGATCTTCTTAATTCCAGACCACTGGCTCTTATCTACTGCACCACCTAGCTGCCCCATCAAGCACCTACTATGTACCAAACACTTTGGTTGGGCTTATAAAGACAAAAGATAAAATGGTACTTGTACTCAGCACTTCGTAAACCTTTAAGTACTACATGAATATAATTTATCACTTTCATTATTCCCTAGACAGAAATCATAGATGATTTGTGCAATAGAAATTCTATCAAGCCAAATTCCCAAAGTGATAACCCTATTTGCCTCCATTTCAACATCTGTAAAATGAGTCAGAGAAGAAAATGGCAAAACCTTGTGGCATTTTTGCCAAGAAAATCCCAAACAGGGTCATGAAGAGTCTATCACAACTGAAATAGCAATAACAGCCTGATAATCTATAGAGCTGGGGTTGGGGGAGCGGGAAGAAAGACCATTTGTTTATTTTCAGAGAAATAGAATTGAAAATACATTTTAGAAGATGCTTCCATTGGCCTTTATGTTCATCAAGTCATCTCAGGAGTTACATGAAAACTATGTTGTTTAATATTTAATTATAAACAATGTTATCTCAGCATCACAAGCTTTCTCCAAGTATCCTAAGCCATAAGCATGAAGATGAAGTGGTTCAGGTATTGTCTTTGGATTCCAGTTGTGCATGGGCAGCATATCTAATTACTAGAAAAATGAGGAGTGGAAAGCTAGCAAAGATGATTTCTAAATTTGGGTCCAGAACAACAGCAATTGTATTTAATTGTTATATTCTGTGTTCCTGGTTAAGTCATCCTTCCAGGAATGAGAGAGATAGAACTGAAAAGCCATTCCTAAACACAATGTTATGTTTCTATCTAGAAACCTCCTTTAATAAGTTGTTCCCTGATAGAATCTCAATTTACAAGTAAGATATGGGAGCCTCCTTTTATTCTGATAAGATAGACTTGAAAATTACAAATTCATCAAAACAAAACAACCCAAACCATCAATGATTGAGGAGTGTGGCTGAACAAATTGTGGCATATTATGTAATGTAATGTCAATGGGCCAGGAAGAAAAGGAATCACAAATATGAAAAATGGAGAAAAAATATGGAGAGCCCCCATGAAGTGATTCAGAGCAAAGAATACTGAAACTCACCACCTATTATTATGTTATTATTTCAAAATACATTGGAGGAAAAAAGAATCAGATAGAGACTTGAAGTGAGAGGTTTGGGTATTTGCATTTATCATTGTCTCATTTAAGTTAATATATACATTTTTAAATAAATGTCTATGTAAGAGTTTACAATGTCATGTACAATAATAATAACTAGCACTTATAAAGCACTTAAGGCTTGTTTGATGTATGTTAGTTTATTTGATCCTAACAACACACTGAGGTAGGTACTATTATTACCACCCTATTAAAGATGAGGATACTGAGGCTGAGAGGTAACCTATTTGCCTACAGCCATATAGCTGGTAAGTATTTTATTTTTGACTATTTGAATGCTGTCTTGTTGTTGGCAATTTTAAAATCAAAACTTTTTCTTTAATTTTATAATTATAATTTTTTGACAGTATATATGCATGAGTAATTTTTTTATAACATTATCCCTTGTATTCATTTTTCCAAATTATCCCCTCCCTCCCTCTACTCCCTCCCCCCGATGACAGGTAATCCCATACATTTTACATGTGTTACAATATAACCTAGATACAATATATGTGTGTAAATACCATTTTCTTGTTGCACGTTAAGTATTGGATTCCGAAGGTATAAGTAACCTGGGTAGAAAGACAGTAGTGCTAACAATTTACATTCACTTCCCAGTGTTCCTTCTCTGGGTGTAGTTATTTCTGTCCATCATTGATCAACTGGAAGTGAGTTGGATCTTCTTTATGTTGAAGATATCCACTTCCATCAGAATATATCTTCATACAACATTGAAGTGTACAGCGAAAATCAAAATTTTAAAATAACAAACCCATTGAAAAGTTTTCTAGTTGTAATTTCCTTTAAAATATGTTTTACATGCAATAAGACTTTCAAATTCATTGGGAAAATTATATAGCTATTCCAGAGAAAGTAAAAGATTGCCCCATGTCAGACCCAAATCCCTTAGCCACTTTAAAAAACAAAATTTATGTTGTTAGTAAATAACTGTGAATTTCCTATCTTAGCATTTTTTAAGCTATGTTTTTTCTTCATGACTATTCCCAAATGATAATGCCACCCTGAAACACTCACAATAATCTTTCTCTGAGCATTAATCTTATGAGGAATGTATATTTAGTCAAAGCCAAAAAGGGAAATCTTGAAATTCTTTCAACTGCCTAAAGCACTAGTTAATTCATCCAAGTGAGAATTAGACTATTCAGGCTTTTCTGTGGCTTCAAGGATTTCAAATTCAGTCAGTTTTCATATTGAGCATTTCCAAGACTCAGAAATTAAGTTTATCAAACTTTATAATTTGCTTTTCAGTTTGAGGTTTGGTATGATTTTCTTCCAACTTTACTACTAGCATCCTTACTTTAATCTTTCTATTTACATTGTTGCAGTCTTTATATATGTTATTTTCCTTGTTCTTTTTAACTTTGTTCTACTTCCCATAATACTCTGCTTTCTACTTATTCATCATTTTTGAAGCATAGTAATATATTATATTCACTTGCAAAAATTTGTTTAGCCAGTTTTCAACTTACAGGCATTTGCTTTGCTTATTAATCTTTGTTATCATAAAAAGTGCTGCTATGAATATTTCAGTGTATATAATTTTTTTTTCTGTCTTTGAATTCACTGGCATGCCTTCAGGCAAGATCTCTGGGCAAATTAAGTCTGGTTTTAAATTTGTTACAAAAATATATTGTTTGAATTAGGAAAGTAAACGAAGCAAATGTTTATTTGAATGAATGGGTGAATTAAACAAATGAATAAATGTGATAACCATGGGTTTTTAAAAGTGCTATTTGTCACAGCCTAAGGAAATCCATCCACAATTGCCCTTAGTCTTAGATAATTTTTCATTTGAGGGCTATCTTCTATTGTCTCCAAATAAATATATTCTATGAACTCAAAGAGTAATTGGGCTGAGTGTTAGGCCCAATCATCTGCTCTTTTGGCAAAGGCAACATGGTAGAGGTAGATGATAGACCACCTACAAGGCAACTTGTAAAAACTACAAAAAATATGAGCTTTAAGAAAATCTCCCTCCAACACAATTAATTAGCCCATCATTCAAATCTATCAAAATCTGTAATATTCTTCTTTAAAACATATTGTTCTCTGGGAGCAGGTTTCCTGGGGGGCTTCTGGAGGCAGCCTTCCTTTAAATTCAGTGTAGTAATCACCTCAAATGCAGCCAGGAGTTAAAGTCCAGATCCTTTATTTTCTCTTTCCAAGAATTTCTCCTTCCTTGGGCCCGGTTAGCTTTCTTAGAGGCCTATCTCTCTCCTTGGTCCCAAGTCTTTTGCCTCTGCCAGTTTCTGCCACTCTTCCTTCAAATGTCTCCAGCCAGCACAAAGGTGGAAATTGGAATGAATCTGACTCCGCCTCCAAGAGTGGGCTTGTGCTTTAGTGGGCTTGTGGGAGCTCCTTCTTATATATGCTCTCTTAAAGGTGTGAATCTTGTGGAATTCTAATAAGTACTAAGTACATTAGTGAGCTAGAGAACTGTTAAATACCATGCTAAATTAGATAACTGACTTAGCACCTTGTAAGAATTCTAAGAAAAATCTTTACAAAATCTTGATTGCTCATGTTTCCAATCTCTCACTATTTTGTATGATTTTTTCTCTGTACATTTATTGAATAAAAGGATTTAATGAAGGGGAGAAGTACCACTCTCCCAAACCTCTTCCCAATAAAAAACAACCTGTCACTCAGTTAATCATTCAACAAATATTTATTAAATACCTACTATGTGCCAAGCATTGTGCTAAGTGCTGAGGATATGAAGATAAAAACAAAACTATTCTTGCCCTTGTGGAGCTTATATTCTAGTAGGGAAATAACTATAAAACACATATATGTGCATATGTTACATATATAATATTATATATCTTATATCTTACATGTATATGTAATAGTGGCCATCTCTGCTGGAGTAAAGAAGGGAAAAGAGAAAGAGAAGAAAAAGAAGAGAAACAGAGACAGAGAAAAAAGGCAAAGAGACACAGAAACAGAAACAGATACAAAGACAGAAAGAGAATTATATCAGGACTCAGAGAAAGGAAGAGTCAGAGGACATTCCTTTTAAAATTTACTAAATTTGTGCTTCTTTCTAATTCAGAGGTTAATCTCACATCCAGTCTTAGGGTAGGTGGGATTAAGGAATACAAACCCTTAGCACCCTAAGCAAAACCAGGGTTTGCTGCTTCATTCCAAAGCTTTAATGATCCCAGTCCTTTAGACACTTAGCATGTGTCACTGGAAGTGACCAGAGCCCAACCTTATCCTCTCACATGCTCCATGATACATCAGTATATACAAAATAAATAAAAAATAATTTGGAGGGGGAAGGCACTGGGATGATCAGGAAACACTCCATGAAAATAGTACTTGAGCTGTACACACCTTGAAGGAAAATAATGATTCTAAGAGGTGGAGATAAAGGATGGCATTATATAAATATATATATATAAATTATATAATATATATATAAATTATATAAATAAATATATTATATTATATATAATTATATATTATAATTATATTATAATTATATAAATTATATAAATAAATATATTATATTATATAAAATATATAAATTATATAAATTCCAGATGAGGGGGACAGCCTTTACAAAGACATAGAGATGGGAAATGAATGAGAAACAATAAGAAAGGTAGTTTGGCTAGATTGAAGATTGTGTGAAGGGCAGTAATGTGCAGTAAGCCTTAAAAGGCAGACAGAGGGGCCAGCTAGGTGGCGCAGTAGATAGAGAACCAGATCTGAGTTCAAATCAGGTCTCAGACACTTAACACATGCTAGCTGTGTGACCCTGGGCAAGTCACTTAACTCCAATTGCCTCAGGGGAAAAAAAAGACTGAGGCATTCCTATTGAGCCCTAGAGATAAGAAGGTTCCCCCTGGAGTTTTTACTAAGGGGCATGGTAGTATGGTCAGACCTACACTTTGGGAAATCATACTAGTTGCCTTGTGGAAGATGGATTTGGAGTGGAGAGAGGCTTGAGGCAGGGAAATGAAGGCTTGTACAAGGGTGATAGTTATATAAGTAGAAAGAATGAAACATGAAAGAGATGTCTTGAAGGTAGAAATGAAGGCTTGGCAAAAGACCAGCTAATATGGGATGAGAGGGGATGGGATGTGTTTTTTCCACACGTGTGCTTGTCCATGTGTTACCTTTACATGTCCTCTTGCACATGTCTCCATATGCAGATCACACATATGCCCCTTACATGCACATAATCCTTCCAGCGATGATGTGTTTGTGGCAGATCGTATCCCAGATTTGTAGGGAAATGTTTTATTACTAATTTCCTTGCTATGCTATTTCATTAAATACCTTTCCATTGAATTAATTTTGCCTTTTGGACAATTATTAGATATATTTAGATTTAAGTGGATATAGATTCACAGAATTCTTTGAATTTAGAGACAGCTGGTGGGCACAGTAAATAGAATATAGGGCCTAAATTCTATATGGCCTCAGACTCTGACTGGCTATATGATGATGAGCTTCTGTCTACCTCAGTTGCCTCAATTGTAAAATTAAAATAATAGTATCGACCTCCCAGGGTAGTTGTGAGAATCAAATGAGATGATATTTTAAAAATACTTTGCTTGGCACATTATTGCATTATATAAATGTTAGTTATGATGATGATGATGATGATGATGATGATGATGATGATGATGATAATTGTGATGGCTACATTGGGTAATTTTAGTTGGGGAAAAAGGTGCTGGTATTAGTATTTACCTTGTAAATGTCTCATATTTACTGATCTGTGTACAAGTTGTGACAACTCTCCCCCACCCCCACCCAAGAAATGAGAGCTGAAAGAATTATTTCTTACATTTCCCATGCTTTGTACAATCACTTGCAAATTGTAGGTGTTTTATAGATTCTTACTCATCTCCCTGGCTTCTTTTAAGTTCCAATTAAAATTTCACCTTTTACAGGAAACTTTCCCCCACCCCTTTTAATTCTAGTGCCTTTCCTCTATCATTTGTCCTGCATATAGCTTGCTTTATTATTTATATATTGTTCCTTCCATTAGATTGTAAGCTCCTTGAGGGTAGGGATTGCAGGGAAAAGGAGAAAAGAAGGGAAGAGAAGAGTGGAGTATTGGAGCCACCCTGAGAATTTTTTTCTATCAATTTTCCTGTTTCAGGATTCCTTGTCAGTCCCTGCTACGGCTATCAGCACATACTTCCTTCGAACAGGACTATTCTAGTTTCCAAGATTACAGTTTATCTTTCATTAGTTACATTTTTAGACCAATTTCTTCCTTTTAAAGAAGCTCCCTTGCTGAGTTTTAGGAAACATCATAATCAGTGGCATTCACTTATGGTCTATAGGTGGGAGGACCATTGGGTCTAGAATGAGAAGACCTGGGTTAAAACCAAGCCTCTAATATTCATTTCCTCCATGACTTTGCACAAAACATTTAACTTTCCTTTGGGTTAAAACATTGAAGAGCCTTATTAAAATTCAAGTGGTATCTGGGAGGAGTTATACATTAAACCAAAGTTATCAATTAACACTTTAGTTTGAAATAGTTTATTAGTTGAATTTGATTCATGTTAGCAGGGAGCTGAGGGTATTATCCCCCAGTCATAGTGGAAAGAGTTCTGGATTTAGAATCAAAAGATCTGAGTTTTAATATCAGTCCTGTTTCTTCGTGCTCTTGTGACTTTGTTCATCCTTCCCCTCCATGGGCTTCATCTGTAAAATGGGGGCACTGAATTAGATGACCTCTAAGGTCCCTAACCAGCTCAAAAATTGATGATATGCTCTGGGGGTGCAGGGGTCCTAGGCAGATTCAGGAAAATAGATAAAAAAGGGCTGAGGTCTGGGTCTGAAATGGAGATTAAGAGATTCTGAAAACAATTCCAGTACCACAAAAGTTGCCTACAGTCAACCTTTTGCAGAAGTCTCTATTCTCAAGCAGCTTTCAACCTATCTTTAAAATTAAATAGTTTTGGGGCAGCTAAATGGCGCAGTGGATAGAGCACCAGTCTTGAATTCAGGAGGACCCGAGTTCAAATGTGGTCTCAGACACTTAACACTTCCTAGCTGTGTGACCCTGGACAAGTCACTTAACCCCAGCCTCAGGAAAAACAAACAAACAAACAATAAATAAATAAATAATAAAATTAAATAGTTTTATATCTTTCTACTGGAATGTTTCATGATTGTAAAAAAACTGAGAGAATACAGAATTTATTCCATGAGAAGGGCCATCTTTCCCCCAATCCCTCTCTTTGACAGCCCACTAGTATGTCACTTGAAGTCATAAAAAAGTCTACCAGGAAAGGAGAAAAAAATCAACAAGTTTAGTTTGCATGACTTTTAAAATTTGGTCCTGACCAATGATTTCATGAATCCAAAATTCATTGTGTAGAAAATTTCTCTAGAGATTCATATTACCTCAAATTTATAATCCCAAAATTGCCCTGGCCATGCAGAGATTAAGTGACTTGCCCAACAAGAGAAAGGCAATGAGTGATGAAACTGATGTCAGAACAGTAGGAATCTTGCCCTCTACATGTATCAGGTTTGAATCTTTTTACCACACTGGGCCTCAATATCTTCATCCATAAAATAGGGATGATCACAATAGCATCTACCACTGGGTTGTTGTGGAAATAATGGATGCAAATGAGATAATGTATGCAAAGCGTAATATAAATGGGAGCTAATATGTCAGAGTCAGGACTTGAGTCTTCTTGACTCCAGAACCAGCCCCATTTCCAGTCATACAATATTACCTCTCTCCTAGTCATGAGTTTGGCATATGGCCTGGTCACTTAAAATGGAGATATGTTTCTCACATGGGAGATGTCAGAACCCTGGTTCCGAGAGATAGAAGAACTGGCAATTATCATGGACCTACCATGTTATTGAAAGCATATGCTTTTTGCATAGGTGAAACTGTCTGCAGCTTAAAATTTATTTGAATGAAAATTGCTCTCTTGTCAGTATTTCTGAGATTCTGAATCCTTTTTGACTGCCATCAAGTACAACCTTGTGGTAAGGGGAGCAGTGTTTCGGGGTTGTCCTCCTTCTCCCTCTTCTCAGGATATGAGGCCCCTGAGAAATGGGCATGGGGTTTTGATTTGTTTTGTTCATCCTTTGCAATTCTAGAATAAGGGAGCAGAATCTCAAATCCTGGAACTTAAGCAACTGGAGACATTGAGCCCTAGGATTTCAGTCCAGATGTTGCAGCCAGCCCACTGGGGCTCAGGGAAGCCCTGGGGAAGCAGAAACCTAGAATACTAGCCCTGGGGAGGCTTGGTTTTCAAAACATTGTGGAATTAATACCATGAGGAAAATGAGCTAAGCTGTGAGCCTGATTTTTCTCCTCCCCCAAGGGCTGAGGTGTTGCATATGATGAAGACATATGTTTATACATTTGTTCTTGATGTACTCTTTTTTAAAAAAAATAGCTTTTTATTTTCAAAATATATGCAAAGAAAGCTTTCAACAGTCACCCTTGTAAAACCTTGTGTTCCGATTTTTCTCCCTCCCTTCCTCCACTTCCTTATTTAGACAGCAAGTAATCCAATATATGTTAAACATGTACAGTTCCTCTATACATATTTTCATATTTATCATGCTGCACAAGAAAAATCATATCAAAAAGAAAAAATGAGAAAGAAAACAAAATACAAGCAAAAAACAACAAAAAGGTGAAAATACTATGTTGTGACTCCCATTCAGTCCCCATAGCTCTCTCTCTGGATAGCTTCCTGTAAAACCTTGTATTCCAATTTTTTCTCCCTCCCTTCTCTCAACTTTCTTCCTTAGACAGCAAGTAATTCAATATATGTTAAACATGTACAATTCGTCTATACATATTTTCATATTTATCTAAAATATATAGAGAATCGACTCAAATTTATAAGAATACAAGCCATTCTTCAATTAAAAAATGGTCAAAATATAAGAACAGACAATTTCAGATGAAGAAATTAAAACTATAGTCATGAAAAATTGAAGACTTAGCATGTTGGTCAATCAAACAATAAACTGTCTTAATTCTCAAATACAGTGTCTCTTGTCTACTATTCCTAAGAAACCCTAGACACAAAAACTATCTTTGCATATAATTTGAAAATAGGAAAAAGAAAATTGTCTGTTCATATCTTTTGACCATTTATCAATTGAAGAATGGCTTGTATTATAAATTGGAGTCGATTCTCTAAATATTTTAGAAATGGGGCTTTTATTAGAATCTTAGATGTAAAAATTTTTGCTGTATTCTTGAAATAAATAATTCATAAAAATTGATCTAACTCATAAGTGATTAAATATAATTGGATCCGTGGACCCCCTAAAACTGGAAAAACACAATCAGTAAAGGCTCTAGTCACTAGTAGAGAAATAGAGACCCACCACCAGTAGAGAACATTAGGGAGGTGGAAATGTAGTCTGTCTCAAGGGAATGAGGCTGGGGGACCCACGGTTATACTTTGGTCAATATTGGTGAAAAAATGAAACAATCTGTTCTGGGATCTTTCCTTGGGAAAGAAGAGTTCTGAGAATAGTACAGTCATTGCTGCACTAAATGGTTAGCTTCTCACCTACCAGGCTAATTCTGACCCTGATCATATCCACTCCAAGGGTTTTGCACATCAAGATAAAAATACGCTGGCAATAGATGTAATTTTTAAAAGGAGAGGAGTGTAGGTGGATCCAGTCGGCCACCATGGCACATCACAGCCCAGTTTCCCTACAGATGCTTCATGTCTGTCTCTCAGCACCTGCTCTACCATGTGTGGCTGCATTTCCCCCAGAAGCCTCACGTGTGCTTTCTTCCTCAACCTTCAGGGAGACTAGGAAAGAAAAGAAAGGAGAGCTCAAACTTTCTCTAAATAGGATTATTTTGCCACCTGAGCTTTCCCTTTGAGTGACAGTGTGAGAACAACCTGTTTTTCACTTAAAAACAAAACAACCTATAGGAAATAGCACAGATGTTAAACCAAAACAATCCCTCTGAAGTAAATTGCAGTGTCTCCCTCAAACTTTGTGAGTTGACTTAACACAGGGTGTTGATGGCAGTTGGCTATTCTCCCCTCCCCCTACCTGTTTATGGGGAAGGGGGGGCATCCTTCTGGCTATAATAGAGAGAAAGGGGGTAAATGAGAGACAGAGACAAAGACTGACAAAGGTAGACAAGAGAGATGGAATAAAAGGCAAAGAGAGTGAAACAGAAAGATGAGAGAGAGGAGAAAGAGAGAGGAGAGGGAGGGAGGAAGAGAGAGAAAGAGAGACAGAGACAGAAAAGAGAGAGAGACACAGAGACAGATACCAATACAGACACAGAGAGGGATGCAGACACAGATGCAGACAGACAAACCAATATAGATAGAAAGTTAGGGAAAGAGCACAAGTGAGGGAGGGAGGAGAGGAAAAAGGAGAGGAGAGGAAAAGAAAGAAAAAGAGAGGAAAGGGGAGAGAAGGGGAGAGGAGGGTAGGAGAGATGTTTCAAAAACAGGTAACAAGTATTTATTAAGTGCCTCTTGTATTCCAGGCATTGGACTAAACAATGGGGATACAAAGAAAGGCAAAAAACAGTCCCTGCCCTTAAGGAGCTGACAATCTAATTGGGGAAATTACAAATAAATAAATTGCATATAAAATTCATACAGAATAAATGTAAATTGTAGAGAGAAGACTCGAGCAATAAAGAGGAAAGGGCCTTTTATAGAAGGTGGGCTTAAATCTTAAGAGAAGTCAGAAAAATAAGGCATGAAAATGAAGGGAGAGTTTTCTAAGCATTCTGCCTGGGCAGTGCTTGGAGTTGGGAGATAAGTGCCCTTTGCAATGAATTGTAAAAAGGCCAGTGTGGCTGAATCCTGAAGGGGAGGGGGATGTAAGAAAGCTACAAAGATAAGAAGGGATCAGGCTTTGAAAGGCTTTAATGCCAGGTGATTTCGTTTTTGATCCAAAAGGTAATAGGGAACCACTGAAGATTATTGAGCAGAGGATGACATAGTCAGATTAGCACTTAAGGAAAGAAATCTGTTTGGGCAGAAATATAGATTAGATTAAAGGAAGATTGAGGCACAGAGATTAACCAGAAGGCAGTTGTCATAGTTCAAGTGATAAGAGGTCCTACCTAGGGTGGTTGCTGTTGTGAATGGAGAAAAGGGAACATAAAGGAGATGATGGGAGGAAAGAAATTAAAAATTATGACAATGGCTTGGATATGTGGAATAAATGTGAACTGGGGATTAAAGACAACTGTAATGGTGAGCCTAAGGGTCTGGGAGGATAGGGGTGTCTTTGGCAGTAATAGAAAAGTTGAGAAGAGGGGAGGGTTTAGGAAGAAAGATGAATTCTGTTTTGGACTATTGTGGCTACAGAGCATCCTTATCAAGATGATTAAAAAGGCAAATGGTAATATAGGTCTAGAATTTAGAAGAGAAGACTGTTTTTCACTTGTTTCAATCATGTTCAACTCTCTGAGACCCAACTTGGGGTTTTCTTGGCAGAGACCCTGGAATAGTTTGCCATTTCCTTCTCCAGCTCATTTGACAGATGAGGAAACTGAGGCAAACAGGATTAAATTAAACCTCAAGTTTTCCTGATTCCACAACTGACTGTATTCATTGTACCATCTAGCTGCCCCAGGAGTGGGCTATAGATAAAGGTCTGAGAATTATCTATGTAGAGATAATTGAGCCCATGGGAACTGATGAGATTACCAAGTGAAATTGCATAGAGGGAGAAAAGAAGAGACTCAGGGCAGAACCTTGGAGGATATCCATTGTTAGTGGCTTTAAATATCAGAGATCCAGAGAAAGGAAATGGGATGGAGCACTCGATGGCAAGCCTCCTGATCCTAAGTTTGAATCTCTACTATATCCGCTCTTATAATTCCATCTCTGCCTCTTAAATTTTGACATCTTGAAGGAACCTTGGATCCTGATTTAGCTGGTCCTCTAATACTTGAGTCCTAATGTGACCTCGGTATTATTTCCCAAGGAAGACTTTTCCTTGCTTCCCAAGATTTGCCTTAATAACTGACACTCACATCTATTCACTAGATAATTTTTGGCCACCTCTCCAGCTCAAAGTCAGTTCCCATCTTCAGAGCTTGTTTTCTCATATGCAAAATGGAATAGTTATATGGAGCTCACCAGTTATAGTGAAGTTCAAAAAATTTGATGTAGGCAAAGAACACAAACTTGAAAGCAGCTCCATGAATGTCATTGGTTAAACCAGGTTTTATGGGGGGAAATTATATCATGTGTTCCTCTGTGCTGCATTATCTCCTCTAAAACTTCATAGATTTTTTTGACCTCCTGATTCAACTGGCAGGGAAGAAGACTTGATTTTTGGGGAGGTCGACTGCCCTTTCTTCCATTGAAACTACACATGGTATAGGATTGCCCTATGTCTTCCAATCATCACCTTGTCAATGAATTTATCTCAGCCAGTGAACTCTCAATTACAGGTTGACGAACTTATTGACCAATTCTGATCTTTATAAGCCACTTGTAAAATATAGAATCCACATAGATGGATGCAAGGGAAGTATGAACCAGGACTGCAATCAAGGCTATGCTGGTAAATAACTAGCTTTTTGAGAAAAAGAAAATGTATGCAGTCCACATTTTTTTGATTTAATCTTTTTTATTAATATCATCTCTGTCATTTTCTTAAGTCTAGACAACCAACAAAACAATAAATCAAACATTTATTTTTAGCAGTCTCTTATTTCTGAGGTTTAAACCCTCACACTGAAAACTTAATAGTCAGCTCCAGAAAACCAGTTTAACCTGGTTCCAGCATATTTCTGATTGTAACGTTGATTAATGTCAGAAGTGCTACTGTTTAGAATGAAAAGAGTCTAGGGAGTAAATCACAGGACAAAAAAAGGAAAAAAATAGAAAGAGAAACAGAGAGTCTAAGGAATAAGTTGTGCTTTGAGTAGATTAGAAAATGAAAGAGGACAGGAGAAATTAAAAATGCTCAGTTCTTTTTTTTTGCTTCTGTTTTCTCACCAAAGAGAATGTTCTTTGGAATGGAAAGGACAGAAGTAAAATAACTAGTAAGAAATTAATGTCAAAGAAAAGTACGGAGATAATGAGAGATTACCTAAGTACCTTTGATGAACTCTAGTCACCAGGCCCAGGTCCTAAAATATTCTTCCCAGATATGACTACTGAGCCACTGGCAGGCATCTTTGAAAAACTAGGGAGAAATAAATATGTCCTATGGAACTGAACACTAATGAATGTCCTTATTTTCAAAGAAGAGAAGAGACTTTGGAAAGTACAGCTCAAGAAGTCTGCTTCTGATTCCTGATAAAATCTTAGAACTTACTTTTAAGGGGATTGTTGGCAAACACAGGGAAAAGTAGTCATCACAAAAAGACAATTGAGCTTTATCAGAAGCAAGTAACAATGGATTAGCTTCCTTAAACATAAGAGCCCACCTTTGTTAACAACAAATAAAACAAGGAGGAAAGAAAAAAATAAATGAGTTCCCAAAATCAATTTGCATTGTCCCCCTGCTCCCCCTTTATGAAGAAAAACTTCTCCTTTTTCTCCTCCTCCTCCTTCATTATAAACTGGCAACATAGTATAGGGATTATGGGTAGAGCACTAGCTTCAGAGGCAGAATGTCCTGGTCCCTATTCTGCCTCTGACACCTATGGTTCTAATCTCAGCAAGTTATTCATATAAATGATAGATCAGGTTATGATTTGCTGTAGGAGTTTCTTAGACCAATGAAACCCCAAGTCCAATACAAGAAAAGCAAATAATCAAACAAGTCAATAAATAAATTAGACTGATTGATCAGTAGGAATCAGGGAAGTGCTGTAGATAGAGTGCCTGTAGATTTTATCAGAGCATTTGATAAAGTATAGCATATACTTCATAGCACAAGGACATTAAAGGTGAAGGCAGCACTAAGCCTTTTAGGACACCTGTTCCTACCTCCTTCTGTTCTTGTGGAAAAGATGGCTAAGTATGGAGTAAACAATAAATAATCTATTCAGATTGGCTTAAAAAATAGTCATTATTCATGTGTACATATATTGTATTTAACTTATACTTTAACATATTTAACATGTATTGGTCAACCTGCCATCTGGGGGAAGAAATGGGGGGAAGGAGGGGAAAAGCTGAAACAAAAGGTTTTGCAATTGTCAATGCTGGAAAATTACTTATGCATAAATTTTTGTAAAAATTAATTTAATTAATTAATTAAAAAAGAAATGACTGAACAACAACAACAAAAAATAGTCATTATTGATTCATGACAGCTTTGCCTCTAGTGGAAATTTCCTGAATGGTACCATTACCATCTGATTTCAGCACCCTGTTCTTGCTCTGGTCACTCACATTGGCTCTTACTCTCCCTTGCTCTTTCTCTGCAAGAGATGCACAGTCTGCTTCCTTCTCTGAATGGTTTTCTAAAACCTCTTTGACCATATAGTCTCTTGTAGTTGCTCTTTGACATAATAACCTTCCAGCCCAAGGTCAAAGTGCCTTTTCCCCTAGGAAACTTCATCACTCTTCTAGAAATACTTTAAACTCAAAGCTTCAGGGAAAAGTGGCCAAACTTTTTTTCTATTTTTTTCTCCCCAACTCCAGAATGACTATTTACTAGAAAGGGTGTTACATTTGGATAAAAACATGGCTAATATGCTTAGTAAGTCTTCAAATGACACAAAGTTAGGAGATAAAACTAAAGTTTTGAGTGATAGAATCAGAAAACAAGGACAATTAATCAAATCTATTAAGACAGAATATAATGGGAATCAATACAAAGTTTTATGTTGGGATGGGTATGATGGCTCTTACCTGTTATCTAGGAGAGCCTCATGCTGGTGGATTTGCTTAAACTCAGCACCAGGGCTAAATCCAATCACACGCCCATGCTAAATGTAATACCCATGAGTTGAGTCTCTGAGAGTGAAGGAATATCTAGGTAACAGTTTATCTCAGAAAGAACTGGGAGAGAGAGCTTCACAACTCCCCACCCTACACTCCCCTCCCCCCAAAAAATAAAGAAGTCACTTAACCCTGATTGCCTCAAAAAAAAAAAAAAAAAAAAAAACCTCTGAGTGTTAGAGAGTTGTGAGATCAATTTGGGTCAACAGTATGATTTGATGACCTGCAAAGCTTATTTTATCCTACTCTTATGCATTAAATCTATGTAAGACAGTCCAGCTTAATCCTAGTCAGACCACAGTTGTTCTCATTTCTGAATACCACATTTTAGGAAGGACATAAACAAACTGGAAATCAGTCAGATGATGGGAACCTCTACAAAAAAAAAGGTCCTGAGATTAGGGGAAGGAGGTGGGGAGGGAGGGTAGAATATTGAAAAATGTAAATTTGCTTAGCCTGGAAGAAGAAAGGAGTAGAACAAGATAACTGTCTTCAAGTATCTGAAGGATTGTCATGGGAAAGAAAAATCAGACTTACTCAATTTGGCCCCCAGATGGCAGGACTAGTAGCAATAAGTGTCATTTCCTCCAGTGATCATTTCTATCCCACTTCTCTATATCACTTCTTTATATGCCTGCTAGGGACTTAGAAGTTACTCAATAGATACTTGCTGAATCTAATGTATTAAGACTGTAATATATGTCAACAATTTGTTTTAGAATTCATGGGATTTTTTCATTTAGATATAGAGGGAAAGTTCTTTCATTTTACACATAAGTAAACTGAGACCCAGAGAAACAAGGGGATTTTCCCAAGATGACAGTCATAATACACAGTCTAACATTAAGGAGTCATTGCTGGGTCACCAAGTGATGCTGTCCCCACTTTTTGTTCTGTACCTAGAAATGCAGTCCTAGGAGTTCAGTCCTAGGAGAACCTGCAGTAATGAAAGGGATTGGGTATCTAGTTCTTGCTCTTTTTAACTCAGTAGTCCCCCTATCCCAGCAGACCAGAGGAGGATTTTACTAATTAACTCACGTCTAAGCACCCCCCCAAAAGGAAAAATACAGAAAAAGGAATTAAATATCCAATATGTATCAGGTACGGAATACGTAATTTATTTCTACACATGCAAGAAGTGCTTAAGAAGAAAACTCACAAACTTATCAACAGATCAGAATTTAGTAAATGAAATTATGGCTATTGTTATTATCTGCCAAGAGAGCTATACTTAAACTCCATCAGAACACAAAATAGGTTAGTAGGAATGCTAATGAAGCATTTTACTTTCCACCTGGGTTCTTTACCATTCAAAGAACTCACAGTAATTGAATGTCGATAAAGTAACCAGCCATCTTCTCCAACAATCTTGGAATAGTTGCGTAGAACTCCTCCCCAATTCAGCTTAGACCCAGTGAGATTCAGGACCTCCAGAATTCTTTCATTTAAAGGTTACCTCCAATCTTGAATGCATCCACCTCAGAATGGATACATCTTTCACCTTAGATGTGGAAAGAATAAACACAAAAGAGGAAGCTCAAACCCCAGAGATAGGTTTAATGAGGCAGGTGTACATTTTTGCTGTCATGTGTCCATAGTCACATGAAAACCGGACAGGGAAATGAGACCAGTAGCTTGAAAAATGTCCAGCACAATTTGAATCTGAAAAAGAAGAGGGATTGGTATCCCCCCCTTTTTTAAAATATACTCATCACCAGCTACACCCAGAGAAAGAACTCTGGGAGATGACTATGTACACTATATAGAATTCCCAATCTCTCTATTTTTGTCCGCCTGAATTTTTTATTCCCTTCACAGGTTAATTGAACACTATTTCAAAATCCGATTCTTTTTGTACAGTAAAATAACTGTATGGACATGTATACATATATTGTAGTTAAATTATACTTTAACATATTTAACATGTATTGGTCTACCTGCCATCTGGAGGAGGGAGTGGGAGGAAGGAGGGGAAAAATCGGAACAAAAGGTTTTGCAATTTTCAATGGTGAAAAGTTACCCATATATCTTGTAAAGAAAAAGCTATAATAAAAAAAATATTAAAAAATATATATACTCATCATTAGCTCTTCTGTCTCTACAGAAAGCAAGAGGATTCCCCATCATGGCCAACTGGTGTTCTGCACAGGAGAAAGCTTCTTCATGGTCACACAGAACCAAGAAGAGTGCCTCTGAAGATGTTCACTGGCATAGTACCACCATATTGGCAAGACAAGGATTTGGACCCAAGTCATCTAACTTCCAAAGTAATGCTTTATTTCTTCAAGTGCTTTATTTATATATTTTCCCTCAACAAAATGGTAAATTTTATGAGGACAGATATGTGTTTTCTGGGTCCCTTAATCTCTGATAGAGGATGAGGAAGGGCTTAGAAAGTATTATCAAGAATATAACTTTAACAGATTTGCTGACACAGTTAGAACGGCTCAACTCTGGTATTTTCTGAGCCCAATTTCTGGACGGCTTGCAAATTAACACAGGATACAAGACTTCCCTAGGGGTATTCATAGCACCAGGGAAAAGAGGCACACACACACAGGAGAAAAATCATCTAGAAAAAGAGATCAATGGAGTGGCACTAATTGACTTCAAAAAGGCCTTATCTGGGACTTCTGGTTACTTACTTCTAACCCTCCTCTCTCATTGCACAATAATGGGCCATTTAAAATTTTTTTTCAATTAGAAAAAAAAATCTGTATTCTCTCTGCCCCATCTTCTTTACCTCTATTGAAACAAACAAAAAACCCTTGTGACAAACAAAGTCTATGTCCAAATCGGCTGGGTCCAAAAATGTTTCATTCAGCTTCCTGAGTTCATCTCTTCTTTGTCAGAAGAAGGGCAAAAAGCCTTTGAACTTGTAGCTGAGAATAGCAATGATCAGAGGCTGAGCAGAGATCTGAAGCCTTTCAAAGTTTTCATTGCAGTGGATATTGTTTGTAATATAATTGTTCTACTGATTTTGCTCCCCTCACTTCTCTGTCACCATTTCCTTCAACTTCTTTAACACCATTTCCTTCATCATTTCTTACCATACAATAATGCTCCATCCTATTTGTACATCAAATCTTGTGTTGCCATCCCCTAATTGATAGTCTCCCCTTCAGTTTTCAATTCATTTCTATGATGAACTATTTTATTTTAATTTTTCATTTTCAAAACATTTACATGGATAATTTTTCCACATTAACCCTCACAAAACCTTGTGTTCCAATTTTTCCCCCTCTTCTCCTCCTGGATGGCAAGTAATCCAACATATGTTAAACAGTAGAAATATATGCTAAATCCAATACATGCATACATATTTATACAATTATCTTGCTACACATGAAAAATCAAATCAAAAAGGGAAAAAATGAGAAGGAAAATAAAAATCAAGGAAACAATAAATTTGATAATGCTATGTTGTGATCTACATTCAGCTCCCACAGTCCTCTCTCTGGATGTAGAAGGCTCTCTTCATCACAAGATCCTTGGAACTATCCTCAATCATCTCATTGTTGAAAAGAGCCATGTCCATGATGAACTATTTTAAACACTAGACTACAGCCTCTATTTTCCTGGCTTTGATATGTGGCTTCCAAAGAGCTTCAGAGTAGGTTTGAGAATTCATTAAGTGGATTGGCACTAGCTAATTCCTTTATTCCACCCCCCTCCAAAAAAAGATCGGTTGTCTCATTGATGAGACAATCTATATAGGGGGCAGAGAGGAGAAGAACTCTTAGGTAGTTCCTAATTACACATAATGATATTAAGCAAGTTTATTAAATGATCTAACTAGGAAGAGAAACATGGGGGAAAAAAAGAAAAATTTAAAAAGTAACACTCATTAACTAATGTAATATAGGGATCCCAAAAGTCTTGTGCAATTTTAAGCTTAATAAGCTTAGGTGTCAGAACTAAATGTTCAAACAGATTTTTTTTTAACTCTTCCTAAATTTATATGCTGCCTACAGTCAGCTTCGGAGTGGGTACTAAACTGATGCCCTCATTAGTACCATTGCTGCCTTCCTGTTCCTACAGATCATCTGGTGTACTTCCCTGATTGGGGTAAAGAAGTCTTTGATTGTCCTATTTACAAGAGAAAACATGTGTGTCTACTAGAGTTTACGATGACCATGGTGATTATCACAATGGTATTTCTGAGGGATGATAAAGCATAGCTGCAGCTTCCTCTTTGGTGTGAATTGCCCTCTAGCATATGTTCCGGAGGGTATGATAAGCTTTAGTATCACTTATTAATTTTCCTATCCGCAAAATGGGGATAATAATAGCAATTACTGTACTAGGTTGTTAAGAAGAGAAAATATATGGAAAAATGCTTTGCAAACTTATACTACTATATAAATATTAGCGGCTTTTATTGTTGTAAATAGGTGGTATTAATACAATTAGATAATAGTAAAGAATCATTGTTCAATTATGTCTAATTCTTTATGACCCCATATTCATGGCCCAGGTTTTCTTGGCAAAGATACTAGAATAGTTGGCTATTTCCTTTTCCAGCTCATTTTACACATGAGGAAACTGAAACAAAGAGGATTGAGTGACTTACCCAAGGTCACACGGGTAGTAGTCTGAGGCTAAATTTGAACTCAAGAATATGACTTTTGGGCTTTACTCCCATCACTCCATTCACTGTGCCACCTGCCATCTAACTGCTCTGGTATAGAATAGATGGAATCTAGGGAAATCTAAATTTGAATCTTACCTTGGACTCTTCCTTACTAACTGTGACATACCTAGAGAATTACCTAGCCTCTCTGACCTCTGTTTCTTCATCTATTAAAATAGGAGTAATATCTGTAAAGTCTTTTTCTTTTCTTCAAGGAGATAATGGATATAATGTACTTTGCAATTATTAAAGCACTGTAAGTGGAGCACCTGAAACATTCTTCTTAAAACAGAAAAACTACTTTAAGTTTGAGAAAATCTGCATGTCAAGTCATGAGTCCCCACCAACATATTGACTTTTAACAGCCATGTAAGGAACATTACTTTATGTCATAAAACATTTAGTCAAATAGCTTAAATAAAATGTTAAAAAAAATCTCCCCATGCACAAAATGAAATATACTATCTCAAAAGTTATTATACATCTATAAGGAAAGATAACAGATGTGATCAGAAAACATGCATGAATGGAAACACCCTGGGAACTCATCCAGTCAGGGCAAATGTTAAAGGCTGTCTCCAAAGCTGCAGTGCTGCTAATATTTTCTGGTGATATAATTATGCTTTATTTTCCTGAGTATCACATCCCTGTTCTCTGCTGGGCGTGCCATTTCTGTTGGGCTCATTTTTTTCTATGCTGTGTCACATCCACAAGGCTGTATGTTATCTCTGTTTGCTCCTGTTTGAAGAACTGTTCTCCAAATCCATCGGTTGGATCCCTGCTCCCATCTTCTGAGGTGTAAAGGTCAGGAAGCCTCTTCCTGAGGAGCTACAAGCTGAGATTTTCCCACATATACTATAAAAGCACATGAGCCCCAAAGAGATCATAAAAAAGGAAAAAAGATCCACATGTGCAAAATTGTTTGCAGTGGCCCTTTTTATAGTAGTAAGGAACTGAAAGCTGAGTAGATGCCCATCAGTTTGAGAAAGCTGAATAAATTATGGAATATGAATATTACGGAATATCATTCTATAAGAAACAATCAGCATCATTATTTCAGAGAGACCTGGAGAGACTTACAGGAACTGATGCTAAGTGGAGTAAATAGAACCAAGAGAATATTGTATACAGCAACAAAAAGATTATATGATGAACAATTCTAATGGACGTGGCTCTTTCTCATTCAGTAAATGAAGTTGAATGAAACAAAGAAAAGTAGACAGATTCATCCCTGACCCTTTATTCTATGTACATATTCCCCACCAAGTCTGCTACCTCACTAGATAAAGATACAGGGATAGGGACTGAACCTGTGATTTCATTGAAATTTCCAGATGAAAACCTCATTTACCAAAGCATATCAGCAGCGGCTCTGTAACTCAGAGTTAGAGAACTGTGCAGGACCTTCAGAAGTTCAGTGATATATAATGGCCCTGGGATCCCTTATTAGACTCAGTTACAATCTAGATGTTTCTGATCAGAAGGCCTTTCTCCACTGTACCACATTACTCTCTATATGAAGAAAGACAGAGACAGAGACAGAGAGATGGCAGTGATTGAAATACCTGCCATCCACAACAGCAAAGTCCCTGTTTCTGTCTTCAATTCTAGTTATCACAAAACAACAACAATGAAAACCAATCTTATTTCTCTATATTAGAGTCTACTACAATCATTATTAACAAATTCATGTGAATATTTAAGATTTAAACTGCACTGAGACTTTTGGGATAACTTTTGTCCACATCAGTTTGTTTTCCTACCCTTCCTGGGTAAATGAGAGATGACGCTGATTTTTACAGGAACCACTAAATGTCTATATCTTGAAATGACTTAAATGTATAGGATGGATACTATTCCTTAGTATCACAGAATTTAATTCACCAAACTCGCCCCATCAGAACTGTGATAAAATTAGTAAATAGACACAGAGAGGTGATTTATCCAAAGTCAGCCAGTTTATGAGTGAAAGATCAGGGACTGGAATCCCAATCTTGATTACTCTTATATTCTGGCCTCTAGACAATACTAATCTAAGGACTACACTAGGGAGGAGTGAGCACAGAGTCTGTGACTGCAAAAATGAGTCAGCACCAGGAGAGGTACCGAAGAGGAAGGAGAAGGTTCTGTTCCCAATTCTATAACTACCTTCAATTTTGGAGTGATAGCAATTGTTTAAAAAAAAAAAAAAAAGTGACCTGCAGTATGATTATGCCCTGAGTATTGTGTTCACTTCTGAACAAGACATTTTAGGAAGATGGTGACAAGCTGAAGGGGATCAGTAATCAAGGACTGACCTTCAATTCCTCTACACTCAAGCCCTGGCCACAGAGATGCCCTATCTGTTCTACACTGAACCCCTGATCCCACAAACAATCTAGCAAGCTGATGTCATCAGTTACCAGGACATCTAGATGAGAGCATGTGGACCTATTTCTGTATTACTAGATAAATCATTCAAAGTTCAGTGCTAGTGGGAAAACAGGTAAGGAAAGGAAAATACCATTCATAGATATGAAGGATATTATGAATAACATAGACCAGAAGTTAGTATTATTAAATGGAGAAATCCCCGCAGAAGCCATTTGGCTAGGAGAAAAGGGCAATCTAGCTCAGAATCTTGCAAGGAAATAAATTATAGAGTTGTCAAATTAGAGATAAAACATTCAAGATTTTCTGAATGAGACTAAAATGTAATTGAAAAATGTTTAATAAAATAAAGATATAATACAACATGAAAAAAGTAACCTGTTTTATGTCACTGTTGTGATACTGTCTTTTCTATTATCACCATTTATTATCATCATTATCATTCTGTGCCCCAGTCTTCACTACTTTCACCAAACCACTGGATCCAGATGGAGGATATGAGCCCGATGGCCTCACACAACCCTCCCTCACTTCAGTCCAATTCACTTGCATGTCATGGCATCACCTCCCGGATGTCAGAGTCCTTTTCAAGAATGAAGGACAAGCAGCTGCCCCACTGGGGGCCCAAATGGAACCAGTCAGTTGGGAAACTCCTTGTTTCTTACCTTCTTTCATCCTTCTCTCCCTTCTTCCCTTCTTTACTTCTTCCTTTTCTCCCTTTCTCCCTTCCTCCTTCCCTCTCTCCTCTTTTTCTTTCATTCATTTTTTTCCTTCTTCCACCCTCCCTCCCTCTCTTCCTTTTTTCTCTTCTTCCTTCTTTCATTCTTTTGTCTCTTCTTTCCTTTTCCTTCCTCCCTCCCTCCCTCTGTTCCTTCCTTCCTTCCTTCCTTCCTTCCTTCCTTCCTTCCTTCCTTCCTTCCTTCCTTCCTTCCTTCCTTCCTTCCTTCCTTCCTTCCTTCCTTCCTTCCTTCCTTCCTTCCTTCCTTCCTTCCTTCCTTCCTTCCTTCCTTCCTTCCTTCCTTCCTTCCTTCCTTCCTTCCTTCCTTCCTTCCTTCCTTCCTTCCTCCCTCCCTCCCTCTCTCCCTCCTTCCGTCCCTCTGTCTACACAGGATATCATACTCTTGCCTGCAGATGCTCTTAAATATTATTATTTTTTTAATCACTGAACCTTTCCAAGATGGGGTTTTCTGACTAGATTTCTTTCTTAAGGGCCTGACTTTTAACCCAAGTCACTCTGATTCATCGATTGGCCAACAATAGGTTACAGGTGAAGCTCTGTATTTTTTTATTTTTTTTTTTTTTTTTGAGTCCTGATTGACTGAAAGTGAATGTAACTAGCAATCATTTCTGTTTTGGCCAGCAACCCAGAAGTGGTCTTCTGGATTTATTTTAGTTGTTGTTTTAGGCTAGGTGAAAGAGGACATTTTTTGCCTCAATTGCTATCTAGCCTTAATCACTAAATGGATGTATCAAACTGAGAAGGTTTCCCACTGCAGCCAGGGCCGTCTCCAGCCATTCTGATCTATGTCTGGCTGCTGAACCCAAATGGCTCTGGAGAGGAAAATAAGACAGGTGACCTTGCACAGCCCTCCTCCACTTAATCTAATTCATTTGCATGATACAGCATCACCCCCCTAATGTCACAGTCCTCTTCAAGAACAACTCCCACCAACAGCATGTTGCCATGTACCTGGCAAGACAGATAATACTGGAGCTAGGATGGTAGAGTGGGTACCTTGCACTGCTACAACTACCACTACTGCCACTACCACCATCCACTACCACCCTTATACTACTACTACCACTACATCTCCTACCACCATAACTACCACCACCACAACTTCAACAACAAATACTACTATCCCTATTGCTGCTGCCGCCACTCCTACTATAAGTACAATGACAAATACTGTTGCTGCTGTTACTATTACAACTACAATAACAGAAACAACTACTATTGCTACTACTATTACCACTATAACTACAACAAATACTACTACTATTACTATAACTGCAACAAATACTATTAGTGCTACTGTTGCTGCTGCTACTACTATTACTATAAATACTACAACTACTGCTACTGCTACCTATTATATTATATTTCTATATTATACAATATTAATAATACTAAGTATTAAGAACATGCATTTATAAAGCACTTTAAGTTTTTCAAATTGTTCTACCAACACAATCTAATTGATTCTAATTGTCAGAAAAACTGACAATCATGGAGCTAGGTTAGGGAAGGGCAAGTGAACAGAGTGTCTCTTGGCTCTTCCCTCTTCCCAGGGTGGGGGGAAATGATTTCCTTCAGCTAACCCCATTATCATTGCCTCGTTTCACTCAGGAAAGAACTTCCTCACCAAAAATATTGTTATGCTTCTATACATACAAATGCTTTGACCCAAGAAGAAGGAATTTGCAGATGAGATCAATTGCACTGATCTGGGAGATGCTGCTGTGATTGATGCTGTTTAATAGTTGAGGGACACAGCCACTGGGAAGAAGGAGTGAATTCAGTCAATTGAAAGTACAAGCCAGAGACTTGAAGAATATATTATAGGCAAATATCTGGTCTGTCCATCAGCCCCCTCCCATTAGCATCTCTGAGGTGGTTTGGCTTTATATTGTCCTCTGTGACTTCTTTTCCTCCAAGGATGTTCATGCATTATGGTTGAACTGACTCTAATTTGCATAAATATGAAGTAGCTCAATGGATAAAGAACAAAATCTGGAATTAGGAAGACCTGAGTTCAAATCCAGCCTCAGACACTTACTAGCTGTGTGACCCTGGGCAAGTAAGTAATTTAATTTTTATTTGCCCAAATCCACTGGAGAAGAAAATGGCAAACTTTATAAAAGTATCTTTAGCTCTCCCCAAAAAAAGAAGTGGCCCACAGGATCATGAAGAATCCTACACAACTGAACAACAAGACAATAAGTTGTATTTAAAAGTATTGAAGGGGCAAAAAGGAAAGGAGTCTCTTTATAGCATGATTTTTTTGAACACTTCATCCTCCTAGAAATGACACTAGACTCTACCTCTTAGGATGATCATGGGCAGAGGAAGGAGAATTAACAATGATTGAAGTTGCCCAGTCAATCCTAATCAGTTGTGTGTGGAATAATAATTATAATTGTTGTTGTTCAGTCATTTTCAATCATGTTGAAGTTTTCTTGGCAAAGATACTAGAGTGGTTTGCCATTTTCTTCTCGAGCTCATTTTATGGATGAGGAACTGAAGCAAACAGGATGAAGTGACTTGCTCAGAGTCACACAGTAAGTGTCTGAGGCCAAATTTGAACTCAGGACGAAGAGGTTCCTGACTCCAGGCTTGGCACACTCTATCCACTATACCACTCAGGAGCCCCCTACCGTGTGTCGGGCACTGTGCTAAGCACAGAGGATACAAATACAAAACAAAACAAAATAAAAAACAAAAACCATTCCCTATCCTTGATTTAATAATGGAGAAAGGGGAGATATTACACACAAGAAAGCTAAAAAGTAGGAAGGGAGGAAAAATACCAAGGAAGGGCCACAGTAGAGAGGTCAGAGAAGTCTCTGGAGTAGTGCAACTGGATAAAAAAGTAATATTCTAAACAGAAGTCCCTTCTTAAATGGATCTTTTGTTTTTCATGGCCATGTTTTCATGGTCCCTTCAAATAGGGACAGAGATTCAAATTCAGGTCTTCCAGTCTTTCTGATATTTGTAAGCTTGGGATGAAGGCTGGAGAGTCACTTGAATTGCCCTAGCTGTCCTCTGAGGTTGCTATCACCCCAGAGATCTGTAATCCTGCGACTGAGGTTCCATCCAGCATTCTCCCTGATTGTGCCTCTCCTGGACATGTCCCAATCTGCAGGTCTTTCTGTGTATGTGAGAACTCGGGCTCCAGGCCTGCTGGCTGAATTCTCTAAACCTCTTCTCTTGTCCTCATCTCCTACTGTTCCAAAACCACATTACTTTCATTACCCATACTACTTATACTTAAGCTATTTTTAGTGTCCTTTCTTTTAAGAAATTAAATCAGGGGAGCTTAATGAGCATAATTTTTTTTTAAAGAAAAATTCACAGTAAGTGCTGCAGAAAGCTGTGGAATTGGCTGGCATGTCCCTCAAAACCAGCCATTTTCTTCTGCAATACAATAGTTTATTTTTGGACAGCAGCCCCCACACAGTATCTCACAAATACTGCTCCAAAGTTCATCATGCATTAAAAAGAAAAGGAAGACTCTTCCCTCTTCCCCCCAGATTAATGTTCAAAAAAAAGAGCTTGGTGTCTCAGAGGGAGACTAGGAGAGACTTTCAGAGAGAGGCAATGGCAGGCTTGCCAGGACTAACTGCTTACAGTGCCTTAAATGTGCCAGTTTTTCAGCTTTACCCCTAATCAGCATGAAACAATCAGGGATGAGACATTAATTTTCAGCTTGCTCATCATTCTTTGAAATGATACATAAATATTTCACTTAATTACTATTCTATATTATATAAAATTTTATGTTACATATTTTTATATATTTATAAGATGTACATTTGCATATGATTTAATTTAAAATAGAGAATTAGAGACAATGGAAGTTAAAGGTTTCGGTAGTCACTATTAATGGGGGTAGCAGGAGTCAAGCTGGCTTACAGCTGACATCAAGGAATGACAGTCCACAAGCCCGAAGTCCTAAAATTTGAACTTAAGTCACAAGCTAGACCAGTGCCTTGCTAAGTAAGGGGTAGCAGCAGCCAAGGTCTGGTAGCCAGCTCTCCATTCTACCTGTCAAAGTACTCCGAAAGCCTTCCTGAGGTCATGGTGGAACACATCCACTAACACTAATCCAGAAATGTTCCAAAGTTTACTGATTAATTTCCCTGGTATGGCACGCATGTTCCTGAGTCTTGATTCTGTGGATTGAGTAATAAATCCTCACAAGGTCAAAGTCTCAAACATGCCTGGCTTGATTGCTCATGAGCTTGCAAAATCTTCCTATCTAGATGCCATCTCGGGCCAGAGAGCATGGGAGGGTGCTGCAGGTGCTCCTTCAATGACCCTAATCATCCCATCGAAGGCATGTTGATCCTCTAGGGATATTTTCTTTAGAATTTTGCTTTTAGGCCCAAGCTTCTCTTAGGTGTTCCTCTTATGTTGTCCCCCATGTCTTTCCTTCTCACTTATATTTGTCAAACTTCTTATCTGCATTCTAGGATTAACTCACAGAGCTTCTGAACTTGGGTGCTCTCTCAGAGGGACACAAACTGATATGCACATGACCCCACAATGTGCTCCTTACACTCCTTAATTGCCTTCAAGACTCAGCTCAGGCCACCTTTTTGTGCACAGAAGCTCTCTTTATGTGTGTTTCCTGGTCTCCAGTGTCTCTTTCCCATGGCTACTTAAAGCACAAGTTTCTGTGGCTCCCTACTGCCTCTAGGACTAAATATAAATTTCTATGTAACTGTAAAACTTTTAACTCTCTTGCTCTAAATTACCTTTTTAGACGGAGTTGCTATCATTTCTCTTCACATACTCAACAATGGCAGACTAGTCTACCTGCTGACTCTCACACTATTTCATCATCTCCCTTTATCCTTTCACATGAGTTGGCACTCCCATGCCTAAAAATGCATTTCTTTACCTTATGAAAGCCCTTCCTCCATTCATGGGTCAACTCAGATACTACCTTCTTCTTTTTTTTAGGTTAAACATGCACAATTCTTCTAAACATATTTTCATATTCTTCATGTTGTACAAGAAAAATCAGACCAGAAGGGATTAAAAAAAAACAACAACAACAACAAAAGACAACTGAAAAAAAAGGTGAAAATACTATGCTTTTTTTTCTCTAGTAAATTTATTATTATTATTTTTTTAATACATATTGCTTTATGAATCATGTCAGGAGAGAAAAATCAGAGCAAAAAAAAAAAAAAACAGAAAAAGAAGTAAACATAACATGTGTTGATTCACATTCAATCTCTTTAGTTCTTTTTCTGGATGCAGATGGTATTTTCTGTCCAAAGTCTATTGGGATTGCTTTGGATCACTGAACCACCAAGAAGAATCAAGCTTTTCATAGCTGATCTGAAATCCTTGCTGTTATTGTGTACAACGTATTCCTGGTTCTGCTTATTTCACTGAGTATCAATTCATGTAAATCTTTCCAGGCCTTTCTAAAATCACCTTGTTTGTCATTTTTTTTATAGAACAATAATATTCCATTATTTTAATATACCATAACTTGTTCAGCCATTCCCCAATTGAAAGGCATTTCTCTGATAGAATTTTCAATTCTTTGCTAGCACAAAAAGAGCTGCCACAAACATTTTTGCACAAGTGGGTCCTTTTCCCTCCTTTATGATTTCCTTGGGATACAGACCCAATAATGGCACCGCTGGGTCACAGGGTATGCAGTTTTATAACCCTTTGGACATAGTTCCAAATTGCTCTCCAGATTGATTGGCTCATTTCACAACTCCACCAACAATGCATCAGTGTCCCAGTTTTCCCACATTTCTTCCAACTTTTACCCTTATTTTTTCCTGTCATCTTAGCTAATCTGAGAGGTATAAAGTAGCACCTCAGAGTTGTTTTATTTTTCATTTCTTTAATCAATGGTGATTTAGAGCATGTTTTCATATAACTGTAGGTAGCTTTATTTCATCATCTGAAAAGTGTCTGTTCATATCCTTTGACTGCTTATCAATTGGGGAATGACTTATATTCTTACAAATTTGACACAGTTCTTTATATATTTAAGGAATAAGACCTTTAGGAAGCCAAGATAGCAGAGAGGAAATGACACCTTTATCAAAAATACTGGCTGTAAAGATTTTTCCCCCAACTTTATGCTTCCCTTTTAATCTTGTTTCTGTTAGGTTTTTTAAGGCAAAAACTTTTAAAGTTAATGTAATCAAAGTTGTCTATTTTGCCTTTCATAATGTTCTCTAGTTCTTCTTTAGTCATAAACTCCTCCATTCTCCAAAGGTCTGATAGGTAAATTATCCCTTGTTCTCCTAATTTGCTTATGGTATCATCCTTTATGCCCAAATCATGTGCCCGTTTTGATCTTACTTTGATATGTGATATGAGATGTAAGTCTATGCTGAGTTTCTGACATATTATTTTCCAGTTTTCCCAGCAATTTTTGTCAAGTAGTGAGTTTTTATTCCAGAAGCTGGAGTTTGGGGGGGTTATCAAATATTAGATTGTTATAGGCTTTGGTTATTGTATCATGAGTATCTAATCTATTCCACTGATCCATCATTCTATTTCTTAGCCAGTACCAAATGATTTTGATGACTGCTTATTTATAATATAGGTTTAAGTTTGGTACTGCTAAGCTAGCATCCTATGTAGAAAACACTATGCTTTGATCCACATTCACTTTCCATCACAAGTCTATTAGAATTGCCTTGAATCACCTCAAAGAGCCAAGTCCATCACAATTGATCATCACATAATCTTGTTGGTGGTGTGTACAATGTTCTTTTCAGATACCACCTTTTTACTATAATTTGATCCTACTCCAGTTGTCCTAAATAAAAACAGTGGTATTTGTCTGTTTCCATTCTGAAAATCTCTCATGTTCTGAATATCTATGGAATCAGAGGAATGAAAATTGAATGACTCCTCAAACTGAATAAATTATTTTAGGAACCATTTGACCAGGGTAGAATACAGGGAGATTGTCACCTAGACACAATCTGAGATCCAGCAGGTCAATCTGTCCTGGCAGGAAGGTCAAAATGGTCCTTGAGGTAATAGGTGGCCCAATGATTAAAATGGGCTGGACAAATTGTAGCATATGGGTATAGTGGAATGGTATTGTCCAACAACAAATTAAAAGAAATACACAAAGAACTATTTGAAGTGATGCAGAGAAAAAATAAGGAGAACAAGAAGACTTAAAGAGCACTAAAAAGAATTTTAATTCTGAGTACCTGAAAAACTAGTTATGGCATGGAGCCAAGACTTCTGGGTAGCAAAAAGTACAGAGAGCTCCCCTTCAAAAACTTGTAAATGAAGAACAACACACATGTAACAGCTGAAATATCCTCTACCTCCTCGATTCGTTTCCCCTAACTTTAACCTCCATCACCAAGCAGAATAAGTTAAAGAACACAGCTGATCAAAACACTCATTTGTGATTATATTTTAAAATTTCTAGGTCATACTATTATTTGAGAGCAATAAATATAAACTTATAGAAAGTTCCAATATCTGCTTCATCTGAGTTATGAAGCTTCACCCATATTCAGGAAAACTCCAAATGATTCTCCTTATCCTTGCAGGCCCTATGTCCTCCCCCTTCTCCCACATTCTTTTCCTTTCTTCCAGTTCAGGCACTGTATCGTCTCAACTTGACATGTCCCATTTCTTTCTTCACAAATATAAGCAAAGTTGTGTGATCCCAACAGGGGGAATTAAATTAACATTCCAATGATTCTTTTTCTAGGCAAGCAGTAAAATTTCTGATTTTCTAATGTCCTTTTTTATTAATCTATTGATGCATTCGTACATAAATTCAACTTCCTCAGGCATAGTTTTCAGTAGCTGCCCAGTTCCTATTCCTGGCATTTTTGCTAAGGGTGTTTTGTGTCTTTTGAAAGTTTCAATTGGAAAAACTATAATTAAGAGCCCCAACTTGCTCATTTATAGCATATCTGTGTGCCTATACTCTAGCCAAATTAGAATATGTTACAGCCTCATCCCAAAACAAAGCTGTTCTGAACTAAGGGATATTTTAAGGAAAAGTGAATGTTTAATCTGCTGAAACTTTTTTTTTAAACTAGGCTGTATTAGTTTGTTTAAATATTTCCCTTAAGGGGTACATCATTTAGAACTTTGGAATCACTGTTTTGCAATTTGGGTTGCTTGTTAACGTGTTTTATTTTTTCCCCCCTTAAGGGAGACTTGCAAAATAGTATTTTTCACTGAGGATTTCTAATATGACAGTTAACAATTAGGAACAAATCTCATGAGAGACAATAAACCTGATATACTTCAAAATAGAAAATATCATCAAAAGAGTGCAAATGAGGATATAGACATAAAGCTTTTTTTCTTCCTATTGCTTGGGTTGTTGTTGGGTTGGGGTTTTTTGGGGGGAGGAGAATGGGGGAGCAGTTGTTTGTTTTTAATGGATGGATAAATGAAAAAGCATTTATTATTTACTATTAATCAAATACTGAGCTAAGTACTAGGATATAGATTACTAAAATTAAGACAGTCCCTGTTCTCAAGCAGCTCACATAATGTTGTGAGGAAACATATATAGAACAGTAGTAACCAAGGAAGCCAGACATTTTGGGGAACATTGCCAGGATGTTGAATGGGGAAACAGGGGAATAGACTAATATTTCCTTTCTAATACCATGGCATCATTAATGTGATTGTGATTCCAGATCTAGAGGAATTGTAGAGGAGGGGAGAGGAGCAGGTAGATGTGCTGGTAGGGCACATGACAAATAGATCATAGATAAAGAGTAGAAAAAGACTAAGAAGTTATCTAGTTTGCTTCTTTTACAAGTGATAAAACTGAGCTCCAGGGAATTAAATGTGACTCAAGTAATATATGTCAGATTTGGGATTTAAACCAAAGTACTCTAGAAAGCTGGGGCTCCCTAGGTACAGTGGACCAAAAGAGGCACTCGCCAATCAGGGCAGTGGAGATCCTAGAGTGAAAGTTCTGGATCCAAAAGGGTTAAGTCTTCAAGGGCATAATCTGTGAACCAGGCAGTCAGGCAGCTGACAGGAGGCTACTAGTAATCTGTATCCTAGTACTTAGCTCAGTATTTGATTAATAGTAAATAATAAACAGTGGAGTAGATTTGAAGTCAGGGAGAGCTGAATTCAGATCCTGCATCTGGGCACTTGTGAATCTATAGCCAAATCATTTAAGCTGAGCCTCATTTTCCCCAATTGTAAAAGATAAAAATAATTATAGCTGTACTATCTACCTCAAAAAGTTGTTGTAAAATTCAAACATGATATATACAAAGTGTTTGGCCAATTTTAAAAGTGCTATACACATGCCACTCAAAAATGATCATCCATTAAACTGAGTGGATGCCCATCAATTGGAGAATGGCTGAATAAATTGTCATATATGAATGTTGTAGAATATTATTTTTCTGTAAGAAATGATAGACAGGATGATTTCAGAAAGGCCTGGAGAGACTTACATGAACTGATGCTGAGTGAGATGAGCAGGACCAGGAGATCATTGTATACTTCAACAACAATACTATATGATGATCAATTCTCATGGATGTGACCCTCTTCAACAATGAGATGAACCAAATCAGTTTTAATAGAGCAGTAATGAATCGAACCAGCTACACCCAGCCAAAAAACTCTGGGAGATGACTATGAACCACTACATAGAATTCCCAATCCCTATATTTTTGTCTGCCTCCATTTTTTATTTCTTTCATAGGTTAATTGTACACTATTTCAAAGTCCGATTCTTCTTGTGCAGCAAAATAACTGTTTGGACATGTATACATATATTGTATTTAACATAAACTTTAACATATTTAACATGTATTGATCAACCTGCCATCTGGAGGAAGGGTGGAGGGAAGGAGGGGAAAAGTTGGAACAGAAGGTTTTGCAATTGTCAATGCTGAAAAATTACCCATGCATATATCTGGTAAGTAAAAAGCTATAATAAAAAAAATTATCATCCATATACTCACATTTTTTAATATTTTGAAATGGATTTTTAAAATGTAAAGAAGCAAAATAAAAAAAGAAAGACACACACAAAACTGTCATATACCCAACAGAATAGGATTCAAAATATATAACAATAAATTTCCTTTTCAAGAAAGCATATATAATAGCAGAAGACATTGTATTCATAACTGCCCATCTTTTCTTTGCTGCCTTGTAGATTGTCTTTTATTCTCTGCTGTGCACTTTTTAATTTATCATTTTTCCTTCCCTTTCCTCTTCCTCACCTCCTCTAAGGAGGCTACATTAAGCACATAATATTTATGTGCATATATACACATATATGCACATATACATATATACATACATCTAAAAGAATATTAATATGGCTGACATAATATCGATTGATTTTTTTAAAGAAAGTTTTATTTTGAGATCAATGAGTACTACCCCTACTTTTTTTCTAATAAATTCTGTTCCTGATCATTGTGATAGTATTTGTATATTTCTTTTATTTTCTATCCCTCTGAATTCCTTTACTTTACTTCTACCCATTTACTTGCTTCTCTCCCCCCATTCTTCCCCTCCCACTTTATCCCATTCCCATTAATCTCCACACCTTTTCTCCTTGATTTAGATACCCTTTTATGCCCCACCTTATCCTATTTCCCCGTGTTTATAGATTTTGAAAGGCGCCATGCCCTTCTTTAACCTATTCCCAATGTGAGTAGGATTTCAGAATTACCAGAATTACTCTTTTCCTATTTAATACTTCTGTGTCCATTCTTGTTCTAGACTTTCACTCATATTTTATAATTACTGTTTATTATCTTTTTCTGTGTAACTTTGCTTTTTAGAGTCACATCATGCTCAGCTCTACCCCAGCTTTTCTTTTGGACTAGGCAGGGATGTTTTGTTTTGTTTTTCTCAATAGTATTTTATTTTTTCCCAAAAACATATAAAGATAGTTGCAACATTCATTTCTATAAGATTTTGTGTTCCATTTTTTTCCTCCCTCCTTTCCCCACCCCTTCCCCAAATGCAAGCAATCTGACATAGATTAAACATGTACAGTCCTTCTAAACATGTTTCCATATTTATCAGGTTGTACAAGAAAAATAAGACCAAAAAGTTAAAAGCCACAGAAAAAGCAAATAAAAGATAAAAGTAGTATTTATTTTACTATTTTATAATATACTACAATATAAAATATTAATATTTTACAATAGTAAGTAGTCTCTATAGCTCTTCTCTGGATTTGGATGGCATTTTCTGCCCCCAGTCTATTGGAATTGTCCTGAGTCACCATATTGTTAAGAAGAAATGTACAAGCTTCTCCTCATTCTGCCTACCTCACTCAGCATTAGCCCATGCATGTCTCCCCAGGACCTCCTGAAATAGCCTGCCCATAACCTTCTACAGAACAAAAATATTCCACCACAGTCACATATCACAACTCACCCAGCCATCCCCCAACAGATGGGCATCCACCCAACTACCAGTTCCCTACCCCCACAAAAAGAGCTGCCACAAACATCTCTGCACATGTGGGTTCCCTCCACCTCATGACTGGGATACAGACCCAGAAGGATCATCACATATTCTTGCTGTTATTGTATACAATGTTTTCTTTTGGTTCTGCTCGTTTCACTCAGCATCAGTTAATGTATGTCTTTGCAGATTCTTCTAAAATCATCCTGTTGGTCATTTCTTAAAGAACAATAATATTCCATAGTATTCATATACCATAACTTATTCAGCCTTTCCCCAACTGGTTGGCTTCCATTCAACTTCTAATTCCTTGCCACTAAAAGAACTGCTACAACATTTTTGCACATGTGGGTCCTTTTCCAACTTTTATAATATTTTTTGGATATAGTTGGATCAAAGGGTATGCAATTTTACAGCTTTTTGGGCATAGTAGACCAGGAACTCATAATCAAGGGTCCATCTACTTGTTATTTGAAAAGACAAAATTTTGATAATTATTTCAATACCATTGGTTTCCTTTTTGATCTGTGCACTTTTGTTTGTTGTTTGTTTGTTTATTGTTATTTTTAGTCCTTCATTATCCAAGAGGACATTATTTTGAGATGGTATCCATGGGCTTTTGGAGAAGGAAATAGCAGACCTCTCCAGTATGTTTGCTCAGAAAATCCTAAATGGGGTCACACTACTGAAAAACAACTGAACAACAATAGCAGCATCAACAATCATTGACTTTCTTTTCAGGGTTCTTTATTGAGTTCATTGATGAATTATACATGAGAAACTTGATAAAGGGATAGATAGCATGGGATAATCAATAAAGAATTGACCGCACAGTCAGTAAGACCTGTTGGCTAAGTGATGCTGGCTACCTCAGTTATTCTCTCAAGACTTTAGTCAACTCTCTACTATGGAAGATGCAGAGAAGATCCTGACTTGTTTGGTAGAGGGATTTCCTCACCTGGGGATTATTTATACTATGCAATCAGAGATTTAGTTCCTATTCTAAAATATGAGTAATGTGTATGGTGTGTGAATATATTAATCTAAGATTGCAAATTAAGAGATATTCTTTCACTTTAAGGGGCCATTCTCTCCTTGAAATACCACTTGACATTTTATTTTATTTTATTTTTTAATTAAATAATTAATTTAATTAATTTTTATAAAAATTTTATGCATAGGTAATTTTCCAGCATTGACGATTGCAAAACTTTTTGTTTCTAATTTTCCCCTCCTTCCCTCTACCCCTTTCCCCACATGGCAGGTTGACCAATACATATTAAATATGTTAAAGTATAAGTTAAATACAATATATGTATACATGTCCAAACAGTTATTTTATTGTACAAAAAGAATCGTACTTTGAAACAGTGTACAATTAGCCTGTGAAGGAAGTAAAAAATGTAGGCAGACGAAAATAAAGGGATTGGGAATTCTATGTAGTGGTTCATAGTCATCTCCCAGAGTTCTTATGCTGGGTGTAACTGGTTCAGTTCATTACTGCTCTATTGGAACTGATTTGGTTCATCTCATTGTTGGAACCACTTGACATTTTAGAAGACCCATTTTGTCAAGTATTCTTGCATGACTTTCCTGTTCTAGAACTCTGATCCCATGATCCTTCTATATCTCTAATGTAAGATTGCTGACCCTTTTCTCTGCTATTCTGTTTCATAAGATAGGTGAGTAAAAGTCAGTATTTATTTTTTAGTGTTGAAACATTTTTATTGATGCCTTTTGCTTTATATTAATAATTTCAATAAATATCTGCCCTTCTTCCATCTCTGCATCAAACTCTTTGTAAATGATTGATCAAAAACAACTGCTACACTGACTGAATTTTACCCTAGTATCCCTGAGCCCCCTTGTAATGGGGTGAGGTGGAGGATGTTTCATGTAGGTCAATAATTCTAAATTCATCAGAAAATTATTAAACTACCTGTGACAGTTTAGTATTTGCATGTTTAAGTCACTAACTTATAGAAGACCTTAGGTGAACTTGTTTTTAGTCCACATGGTTCATAAATGAGTAAGAGAAAAGGACACATGGGCTAAGAAACAAAACTTCCTATTAAATCTCCCTTTTGAACTTTAGTGTCATGCTGCTAAGCTGGTTGATGTTTTCCTGTGGAAGCACTGGACTGAAGAGACAAAAGATCTGAGTTATGTTTTGGTTTTAACACTGATATACTGGGCTTATATCCCAAGGAAATACTAAAGAAGGGAAAAGGACCTGTATGTGCCAAAATGTTTGTGGCAGCCCCGTTTCATAGTGGCTAGAAGCTGGAAGATGAATGGATGTCCATCAATTGGAGAATGGTTGGGTAAATTATGGTATATGAAGGTTATGGAATATTATTGTTCTGTAAGAAATGACCAACAGGAGAAATACAGAGAGGCTTGGAGAGACTTACATCAACTGATGCTGAGTGAAATGAGCAGAACTAGGGGATCATTATACGCTTCAACAATGATACTGTACGAGGATGTATGCTGATGGAAGTGGATATCTTCAACATAGAGAAGAGCTAATCCAATTCCAATTGATTAATGATGGACAGAACCAGCTACATCCAGAAAAGGAACACTGGGAAATGAGTGTAAACTGTTATTTTTACCTTCTGAATCCAATTCTTCCTGTGCAACAAGAAATTTGGTTCTACACACATATATTGTATCTAGAATATATTGTAATATATTTAACATGTATAAGACTGCCTGCCATCTGGGGAAGGGGGTTGGGGGAGGAAGGGAAAAAATCTGAACAGAAATAAGTGCAAGGGATAATGTTATAAAAAATTACCCATGCATATGTACTATCAAAAAAAAGTTATAATTATAAAATAAAATAAAAATTAAATTAAAAAAAACACTGATAACATGGAGTAAAAATATTTTAGATAGTAATTTATCTGGAAAAGATCTTGGGGGTATTAATGAATTGCAAGATCAATTTGAGGCAGCAGCAGATTCTCTTAAAGATAATGCGAGCCATTAAGAGAAGTATAGCTTCCAAGAATAAGAAGGCAAGGACTGCTCTGTACTCTGCCCTGCTCAGAGCACATAAGGAGTGAGTATTCTGTTTGGGAAGCCACGTGAAGAGAGAACATTGAGGAACTGGAAAACATAGATGAACTCCAAAGGAAAACAACCAATAGGGAGAAGGGCTTTTCTTGAGTCTGTATCATGTAGTAACTAAGTGGAAAAGCTGAAGAGAAAATTTGGAGGAGAGGAGCATATTCTCATACTTTCAAGTATTTGTAGGACTGTCATATGAAAGAGGGATTAAGACTTGCTAATGAATGGAAATGGAAGGGACCTGTTTAGACTTAATTTCAGCAGAGTTCTTCAAGTAGAGACCAGGGTGTATTTGGTTCAGGGGACATGCATGTTGTTCCATGGAATTGAAGTCAAGTTGAGCAGCTGATGGAAAATGAAGTTACCAGGAAGATTGTAAATCCTTCTCTCTCCCCCTCCTCCTTCTTCTCTCTCTCCACTTCTTTTTTTCTTCTCTCTCTGTGTCTCTCTCCCTTTCTCTTTTTGTCTCTCTTTTTCTCTCCACTTCTCTTTTCACTTTTCATCTCTCTTCTGCATACACACACACACACACACACACACACACACACACACACACACACACACACAAGCAGCTCTGGGAGGAGTTTAGTGCTTTACCCTCCTGCCCTTCACTCAAAGAGACAGAAAGTGGACTAAGCAAAACCTGAGTCATTTCTTCATAGTAATGAGATTTGGGATGATCAACTTGAGAAGGGGATCTGGGAAAGGTTGATATGTGAAGTTAAAACTAAGCCAAGCAACTTATGGAAAATGGAGTGTATGGAAAACAGCACTACCAGTATTGACATGCAAATGTCATTATTCATGATCCTTCTAGGCTTTTATCCTTTAAAAGGAAAAATCAGGAACTTTTGGTATAATCTATGTTGAAAGATTAAAAATTCTTGAACTTTGCTTTGCAAATAAAATGGTGGAGTCTGTCATTCAAAGTCAAGATGAGCCTATTTACTGACATACACCAAGTCTAAATTAAAACTTGTGAACTATTCAGATTAGTTGAAATGAAGTGCCATCTTTCATATAGTGGAAAGAGTTCTGGATTCAAGGGCATGCTAGAGCCAAGATCTAATTGCTCTTTTACTGCTTAAAAAATGAGCCAGGGAGAGACAAAATATAGAAGACTTTTTTTTTTTTTTTTTTAACAAAATATAAAAAAATTAGGTATGGAGAGAGGAAATCCTATATAAACATCCCTAAATATCATAGCAAAAGGTGTTTACACATTTCAAAACTGTTGTAGACACTCACTTGAGACAGTTAGAAAGCTTGAGAAGGTGTGAGGAACATGGTACACTTTTTAATTGTTGATCTCAAAGCTAAGTGGGTAATGGGATGGAAAGGATAAATTAGGTTTATAAAGTCTTAGTGCTGGAGCCCAACACAAGTTTTATTTAGTTGAATCCTACTCCAAAATGAAATTCTCTCTTAAAAAATGGGGAATATTTTGTTTCACCCCGGAAGACAGATCAAGGAATAATAGACACAAGTTGCTAATTTAGATTGGGAACTTTCCCAAAGTGCAAAGGAATAAATGATTCTGAGAATAGTAGGCTCTCATTGGATGTCTCTAAATGAAAGCTAGATGATGACTTGATATGGATGATATGGGGGGATTCTTCTTTAAGTATTGGTGAGCCTAGATGACTTCTGAGGTTCCTATCACCTCTGAAATCCTGGAACAACAGCCACCTCCCTTCTGATGAAGTTCTTTTAGTGGTGGAGAGCTCATTACCTCTCTAGGCAGCTCATTCTATTAGAAAAAGTTCTAAATGTTAAAATGTTTTAAAGTTGAAATTGGTTTCCTTAACTTCTGCCTATTTTCTAAACTCACAGAAATCAAGTTCCTCTGTTAGAGGTCTAGAATAATACTGGTCTATATGTTAACATCCAATCATTAAAATAAGGATCATGGTAGGGCAAAAATCTGTAAAACAGGGATATTGATTTGCAGATCAGATAACATCTTGAATACCCTTTGCAAAATCTGAAGCATTCTATAAATGCTAGGTATTTATATTTTAAAAAATTATGGGTTTTTTTCCAATTACATGTAAAGACAATATTTTATTTTTATTTTTTTTGCTGAGGCAATTGGGGTTAAATGACTTGCCCAGAGTCACAGTTAGGAAGTGTTAAGTGTCTGAACATTTTAACTCAGGTCCTCCTGACTTCAGAGCTGGTGCTCTATCCACTGCATCACCTCCCATAAAGGCAATTTTTAACACTCATTTTAAAAAAGCATTTGAATCAGTAGATCAATAATGGGTCTTACAGGCTCTCTTCCAATAATATATTGTCCTTGGAAATGCCAAGATCTCTTAAGATTCTTACCTAGGTCTCTAGCCATGGTAAGTCATTTGTCATTATATTTTAAAAGCTTTCCTTTGTTCTATTCTATATAGCCAAGGATAGTGGCTACACTAACACAGATTATGGCTCCTTTATGACTTATAGATGATCTTAATTCATCTCCCTGCAACTATCCTGCTGATGGGCTTCTGTGATCTTAGGATGTTGATTGTCCCTGGTCCTAAAAGTTTGTTACTAGCAAGCCAGAGCTTTTCTTGTGCCACACAGGACTAAAACATATTTGGGATGATTTTTCACAACCTTGGCTCATACACACAGCTCAAGAAATAGGAGTTGGGAATATATGTATGTGCAGTACTCCAGAGTTTACTGAGACAAACTCTTAATGTGCAAGCATTAGAGTCATTATCAGACATTTTATGAAAAGGAGAATTCCTTTCTGTGTTTTCTGAAATAATTTGCTCTGGTGTGTATCCATTAATTTATTCATTATCAAAAATGTACCTTGCCTGAGAGAATGAATTGACAAGTATGTTAAATGCTTATAAATCTTTATAAAATTGTTGGTATTCATCCATTTTCATCTAAGTTATCACATGTCACTTTGTTTTATGCGATTTGTTTTTGTTTTATACAACTTCAGAAGATGTAGCTGGGAATTTATAATTGAAATTTATTTTGATTTTAAAAACACGAATCAAAAAAACTTCATTGTGAAAGATGTATTGTCTATACATTTTAAGGCAAAATTAAGATGGGCAAGGTAACTGTTGATACTATTTGACCAGAATGGACAACTTTTAATAAGTGCAGGACCCTTAGAGTGCATCCATCTCCAGAGAAAGAGATGACAAGTAGAAATATATATAATATTATTTTACTGTGTATATATTTATAGAGAACTATTTATATGTGTTCATGTAGGTACATAACCAGCTAGCTATCCCTCTATTTCCAAGTTTAATTGTAATCTTCTCCAGGGTGGGAAAAGAGGGGGAACAAAGAACAAAAGAAAACCTAAAAAGAAGCAAAGTTGGATAGTTTTGAAAACAATGTGTAGTATATCTTTTGTAGGTTTTCTTGAAATGTGCATTTATTGTTTTACATTGAATCCTCTCATATTCTGCTGTATACATGAGAAAGTTCTTTTTTCTTCTTTTCTCTTCCTATTTAAGTTTAAAAGACATAAAAATTTTACCAAAAAAACAAAAACAAAAAAAGCCAACCTAGAGTGTAATTTATGACCAGAATTCAACACCCATAGAACAAACCCATTTCTTTCAATGGTGTACATAAGGCACCAATCAATGGCATGATGATGGTCCCTTTCTTAGTCCTGGGGGCAGGTGCAGCCAGCCGTGATTTCTCCTGCAGTTCCAGGCTGCTCCCAGCAAGTGTCCTCAGGCATTGCTTTATTCCAGCTCTTGAGGAGCCTTTCAGAATTTTTGGCCTTCCTTGTTTTCCTCGTCTGGCAGAGGATCCAGTTATCCCTGTGTCACAGCTACAGTGACATCCTATGGGGATGGGGATGTCTTCTTATGGGGGCTATTTGTGTTCCTCCAACTGACTTCTTCAGTAAGTTTCCAACACTATTCAAGGCGATTACAAAGCTGATTCCCCTTCTCCCTCAGACACCTGAAAGGGGGAAGGAAAACTCTTGTTACAAAGGAGATGGAAAAAACCTCCTTTGTTTCTTCTCTTCCTCTCATGTAGTGGTTCTTAAGTGTATGAGAAATGGATTTTCAGTAGTCTGGGGAAATCTATAGAATCTTTTCCAGAAGGCTGTTTTAAAATTCATAAAACAGAATATATGGGATTATAAAAGAAATCAATTTTATTGAAAGCTAACAAGCTCCTCTACCCTTGGTCAAAGAAAAAGGGGGGGTTAAAATATTTAAAACATCCTCATAAAAAGGTTTATTCAAATCACTTAACCACCTCGGCTAAGTTTTGTCCTTTCTAAAATTTGAGGTTTGACTTGATAACTTGGGGGGCCCTGCAGGGTCTGGATCTGTGATCTTTCGGTTTGCCCCTGGGATTCCTTTTAATCAAAGTGCGATAAGGAACTAGCCCAGGACAAGTGTTTTGGCCAGTAGATGATTGCTCTCACTTTCTGAGACTTGTGAGGGCCCGTCCTTTGTATGGAGCCATTAAAAATTACGGTTCTTTGTTCTGGGGGGGGGGGGGGGGGGAAGAAGAATCTTTTCTCGTTTCCCCTGTAACTTCTCTCCCACAATGAAGGGGAAAGGGGCAGACCAGAGAAGCTTGGATCATTTAACAAAAATAAGAGGAATCATTAGGGATGGAGTTAATCGTTCTAGAAAACCAGCCCCAATTATTTTAGGATTATGGATCTAGATCTGGAAGGCCGGCATCGTTTAGTCCGCTTCCCTTTATTTTACAGAAGAGAAAACTGAGACCGGGAGGCTAAATTTCGGCCCAAGAGCTCTACGGGAAAAGAGCCCGGTCGGGCAGCATCGGCCCAAACTACTCTGGGTTAGTTACAATGCGCCGGCGATGGAAGACTTTGCTGGAGAAAATGGGTGGGAGGGTAACAGACTAGGCCCAGTCGGAAGAAGGGACCAGTGGCCTGGAACCTCATTTAAAGCACACCCAGCAAAAAGAGGTAAGGGAGAAAACGTGGGTGGCCAGACACCACTCCGGCGATGGCACGGGCAGCCGCCGTCCTCCCGGGGGGAGGGGAGCTGCGTAGCTGCCTCCCGATGTCTGGGTCCCGGCCGTCCGCAGGTTACATCTGGGTCCCTCGGCCTCGCTCGTGGCCGGCTGGCGGGAGGCCCGGGCCCAGGTGGGCGCCCGAGCGGGCCGGCCCTGACCACGGCGGGCGCGGGCCCGCTGCACCTGCCGGGGAGGGGGCGGCCGTGCGCTTCCTGCGTGCCCTGCGAGCCGGGCCCGGAGCCCGCGGTCCCGGCGGAGGGCCCGGGGAGCGGGGAGGGGCCGGCCGGCTGGAGCTCGTTCGCAATCACATGGGGGCCGCGGGCAGCTCCATTGGTTGCGGCCGGGCCAGTCGCGGCGCTCGCCGGCTGCGGTTGGTCCCGAGGCTGCAGCGCCAGCACCGGCCCCGGAGTCCATGTTACGCTTTGTCTAATTCCCCTCGTTACAGAGTCATGTGCTGCTGCTCCCGCCGCCGCCGCCGCCGTCGCCCCCGCCGGTGCCCCGGCTCCTCCGCCGCGCGTCCGGCTGGCAGCCGCGGGAGGGGCCGCGGGAGCAGGGTCCAGGGCGCCGCGCCGCGCCCCCGCCAGCCCCGCGCGCCCCGGGCCAGCCGCGCCGCCGCCCCCCGCAGGTGATGCCGCCGTCGCTCCGCCAGGTGGGTCCTGCAGCCCTCCGGCCGAGGGGGCCCTCCGCCGTGGAGGGGCGCAGGTGGGGTCGGGGGGGCGCTGGCGCCTTGCCCTGTCCTCCCCTCCGTGCGCCCCGAGCGGCGGGCTGCCCTGCGCCGGGCTTCTGGAAGGGGCTCCCGCGCCGGGGCCCGTCTGTGGGTGGGACCCCGGCCTGGGCGTCGCGCCGCGCGCTGCTGGGCTATGCGGAGCCCGCGGCCCCCACTCTTCCTCTTTCCTTCCTTCCGTCTGTCCGTCCGAAGGTCCTTCCTTCCTTCTCACCCTCCCGCCCCTTGGGCGTTTCTCCTCCCTCTCCGCGGTCACAGGACTGCGAGCCCCGGTCACGGCGCCGCGCGGAGCCGGGCTGGCCGAGCTGCGGGGGCTCCCTCTCCGGGCTCCTGCCCCGCGCCGGGAGCGCGCCTCGCCTCCAGACCCGCCCCAGTGCCCGGGCTCACGGAGCAGTGCCAGCCAGCCCCCGCCCGCCGAGCCTCCCGGAGCAGCGGGCGGGCGGGGCTGCGAGTCCGCTTGGCCGCGCGCCAGGGAGGTGAGAGCCAGCGCTCCGCCTCCAGCGCCAGGGGAGGGGGGGGCAGCAGGTGCGGGGCCACCTCCGGTTGGGCACCGGTATAATCCGCTTCCAGCTCGCCTCGAGGCGTGGGCATCTGGGATCGCGACTTCTCCGGCCTGAGTCCTTCATGGGGGGCCTGAGAGGAAGACCAGTCGCTTAGCCGCGCGGGAGTTCTCCCACTCCAGCCAAGTACTCTGGGGTTAATTAGGGACTTTCTTCGCCGCCACCCCTTTTTAGGGTCCCCTCTGCCCTAGAAAAAGGAGTCGTTTGGTTTCTTCCCTAAGAGCCATCTCTAGTGGAGAGGAGCTGCGGCAGGTCGTGGGGAAAGAGAGGTAGGTTCTGATTGCAGGGGAAAAGATGGGGGGGCAGTCTCTGGGGACCACTGTATGCTGAGGAGCTTGGAGGGAATGATAAGAAAGTGAAAAGTGCGCCGGGAGAGAAAAAGCTGTAATGGGCAAGGGCGATGGATAGGACGAGGTTTTGGCGTACCCTAATGTACCCATAAATCGGAACTTGGAGTACACAGGGATTAGTGTGATTTTTGACAACTGTCAGTTGTGTCCACCCCAGACCCTTGTGGTTGTGGGATCGTGGTTAGGGTTCCAGTGAGCAGAAGATACTGGATGATTCTGTGGGGATCTGGCCCGGAGAGACATGTCTTGAGGTGCTTTGGTAGCTGCATTTAAGGTAACATAAAATGACATACACCAAGGAGCTTGGGTGTACTAGGCCTTAGGTAACTCCTTCCCAGTAGTTCTGGCAACAGCTGAATTCGATTTCCCCCAGAAACACCCAAGTGCCGTTTCAAGTGCCAAGAATAATAGTGATTCAGAGCTTCCCTGCTTGGAGTGGACAAGGAGCCCTCTGGTCTTTCCCTACTTCCCTGAAAAATCTCCCACCCCGAGCAGTAAATGACTAACTCCATAAGGAGAATCTGGAAGTTGGATTCTAGGGTTCTGCCATTTAATTTTGCCCAGCTGTTCAGGAATGCTCTCCAGTCTGCAAGATTAATTTAAATTTTGTCATTGGTTTTGAAAATCTGTTGTTTAATGGCAACTTCATATTATCTCCCCCCACTTAACCTTAGGTGTTCTTGTGTTTACATAGGTGGTACCTGTATCTTGTTGACTGTGATCTAGCAGATAAGAAGGTTGGAGCCTGCTTAGATTGTCCATATGTGAACTGATGCCTTGTGGACTCTTCTGACAAGTGTCCTTTGTGCTGTAGCTAAATTGTCCATTTAAAAAAAAATCTTGTAATATTTTTTAATGTCTTGTCAATTTAAATAAAACTTGGGGGCATTTCCCTGCTCTCTGACTTAGGTTTTGTCTTCAGAATCTAGTAGCATTTTGATTAAAGAGGTGTGTGTGTGTGTGTGTGTGTGTGTGTGAGAGAGAGAGACAGAGACAGAGAAATGGGCAAAGTTCAACAGTTTTAGAGGCCAATTTTAGTAAATTGACATTCACTATGGAAATTATATTTTAAAAAATACAGAAAGACTGGTTGATATTAGAATTATGGAAGTTGGGGATTTGGGGTATTTATAATAGTTGTGATTATGCAACATTTTCAGAGCCGCTAGTCAATAAGATTTGTTCAGTTGCCAGCAGCATGAAAAGTGCTAGACTAAGGTGACCTGTGAGAAGTTGAAATGAAGCAGTCCCACTCTCCTGGAAGGCATATTGGCCAACTTGGGTATAGCTAGGACAGTCAGGTGAATTGCCTAGCCCAGGGGAGGGACTTGGTTGCTTGGGGCTAGACTGAGGTTTAGGACCATTAGGCAGATTGAATCTTGCTTACATTTTTTTTCCTTGAGGCAATTGGGGTTTAGTGACTTGCCCAGGGTCACACAGCTAGGAAGTGTTAGATGTCTGAGGTCATATTTGAACTCAGGTCCTCCTGACTTCACTTCACCACCTAGCTGCCCCCCTGCTTACATTTTTAAAAGAGAAAAGACTAGGTGAGTCTAAAAGGAAAGACATCCCACAAAGAATGGGTAGCATGTGCTAACCCTCAAAAGGGAACCATGTATAATCATAGTAATAAAGAGTCTAAATTTATATAACACTCTAGGTTTCCAAAGCAACTCATGTTGTCACATGGTCTTCCCAAACACCCCTCCCCCCATCCCTTCCCTTCTGTTTTACTCCTGGGAAACTGAGTTTCAGAGTTCATATAGCTAGTAAATGACAGTCTCAGACTTAAACTAGTTTTAAGACTTCCCAAGGGATCACCTGGGTGGATAGAGTACTGGGGCTGAAGGCCTGAAGTCAGCTCCAGACACTATTTAGCTATGTGATCCTGGGCAAGTTATTTTACCCTGCCTGCCTCAGTTTCGTCATCTGTAAAATGAGCTGGAAGAGAAAATGGAAAACCACTCCAGTATTTTCACCAAGAAAATCCCAAATGGGGTCATGAAGAAAAACAAACATTCCCTGATAGACTATGCTGACCATAAGTAGATTTGTTTGAGATATGTGAAGCATGAAAGATATAGGGTCTTTTACTTCTAGAGGCAACTTTCCCTGAAGGCAGAGAACAGTTTAATAGATACTTAGAGATTGATGTGATTTCCCTGGATCACATAGATAACAAGCTGGGTGGCCCAGTGAATAGAATGCTGGACCTGGAGTTAGTTAGCATTTGCTGTGTAATGGGAAGAAGAGCTCTCTCTCTCACCTCTCTGGGCTGCAGAAGATGATTCTTATATTTAATCAAACCTTATGCAAATGCTAACTAACTTCAAGGCTAACATTCTACCACTCCACACTGTTTGTGGTATGTATTTTTTTAAATTTATTTTTGTTTTCTTAAATACTTACCCATTACATTAATTTTAAAAAAATATTAATTTTCTTAAAAGTTGGACTTTCAATTTCTCTTTCCCTCCCCCTCCTCCGAAAAGCATGTTTCAATCTTCTCAGAGTCCATCAGTTCTCTCAGTTTGGAGGCAGATAGCATTTTCATCACTGGTCCTTTGGAATAGTCATGGATCATTGTCTTGCTCAGAGTAGCTAAGTTTTTCACAGTTGGTCATCTTTATAATATTACAGAATTGTGACATGACAGCTTGTGTCTGTTCACCTCCCTTTGCATCAGTTCATCTAAGTCTTTCCATGTTTTTCCGAAACCATCCTGCTTGTTGTTTTTTATTAGTTCAATAGTATTGGATCACACTCATTTACTACAATTTATCCAGATTTTCCCAATTAATGGGCATCCTCTCAATTTCCAATCCTTGAGGCATATTGTTTATAATAGTAATTTGATTCTAAGCATTAGCTACCTAAATCATTATAGATATCTGCATGGAAAATAATATTTAAAAAATAATGATGCAGTTGATACAATAAAAGACAGAATCTGAATGATTCTGAATGTCTGAGGAGCAACAAATCAGAGCCAGTGTTACTGAAGGGCCTGAGTTTTCTCATCTGTGAAATAAAGGAATTGGATTGAGACTTCCCAATAGTCTTTTCTGACCTCCCTGTCACAGTGGAACTGTTACTTCCTGTATTCTAGACCACCGTACTGGATTAGAATTGTCACCTTTGTTGACGGGGAGCTCACTCCTTCAGGAAGTAGTTCTGATTCTTAGTTTGCACCCTAAGTCGCCTCCTTGTAACTTTTTCCATGGATACTAGTTCTTTCCTCTGCTGTAACACATAACAGTTTTGTGGGGGCTTTTTGTTTTTTGTTTTTTGTTTTTTTGTTTTTTTTTAATATATCGACTGCCTTCTTTTTGTAAAATGCTTTTCTAGATCAGGGAAATAAATCATTTAAATAAAACACTTCTAGCCTGTGCAGGGGTGAATATGATCTATTTACAGTTAGCTTTTATAGGAAAGTATATGTGGCAAGTTTATCAAAAAGGTTCAGAAACTAATAGAAATAGCTAATATTGACATACTTTAAAGATGCAGAGCTCTTCATATCTCTCATATATATCTTAATTTTACATCTATATCCTCACCCAGCAATCCTACCAGTTAAACACAGGAAATATTATTATTAGCCCATTTTACATTTGGGATAACTGAGATATAAACTATCTATCTCTGGTCATCTACTAAGTGAGCATCAGAGATGGGATTTGAGTCTAAGATTTTCCTGATTTGACATCCAGCACCCCATAGCCTATTTTGTTTTCCCTTTAAGAAAAATGCCATCTTTGTGTCCTTGTATTTGATAGTTTTAAAGCTCCTTAAATCTACCTCTCAAGCTAATTGCTTTCCTTTCTTCACCTGAATTCTTTCTGTGACCATTTTAGTTACCCTCTGTTCACACTGATTGTCAATTTCTTCCTCAATATATGGCAGCTGGGATGGAGCAAGAGACTTCCTCCTAGCCAGTCTCTTCTGACCTCCCTGGCACAGTGGGACTGTTACTTCCTGTGTTCTAGATGACGGTGCTGGGCTAGTGCGGCTTCAGCCTGACTTAGCTCTTCTAAGCAACTGCAACACTGTTGGCTCCTCTGATGCCTGCAGTCAACCAGAGCAGCTTTACAAAAACAGTTTCTGAGCTCTCCAGTTTTGTCCCCATGTGACTTTTATTTTTTTTTTTAAGAACAAAATAAAACCGTTCAACAAGATATTAACAACAACTTCCTTTGTATCCCCTCCTTATTTCTGTTCAGTTTGTAAAATTGGATGTGATGCTGGATTTTTTCAAATGTAGCCAAAATCATTGCATATGCTCTTCTCACTTGGCAGCTTCATAGAAGTCCTGCGGCATGGCGTGGAACGATGGTCTTTTTTTTAATGCAGCATAGTAATATTCCATTTCATTGCTATAGCACAATTTGCTCATCTACAACCCTATTTCTGAAAATCCTGTCTGTTTCCAATATTTAGGTTATTTTAGATGAAGGAACTGTGAGGATTTTTGTAGAGAGAGAGGTTATTTTCCTTCTAATAATATCATTAGAATGTCATCCCAACAGTGCAACAACTGAATCAAGAGGTATGTCAATTAGGCAATAAACAGTTATTGAGTACCTACTATGTGTCAGGCAGTAGGAATGCAAAGAAAAGCAACTGGGAGCTCATGGTCTAATGGGGGAGATATCATGCAAGCAACTCTGTATCAAGAATCTGTTTGCAGGATGCATTGGAGATAAGCAATTGAGGAAGGGAGATGGGGAAGGGCTTCTTTAAAAGGTGGGACTTGCAGGAAGCCAGGAGGCTGAGGAAGATATTCCCAAATTGGTAAGTGGATGATTTTTTGTAGGGGGTGCAGGTCATTGAATTGCAGAGTGTGGATGAGCTATGGACAGATGGGAAAGATGGTGGTGATGGGTAGGGCAGTTTATGAAAGGCTTAAGTTCCCAACAGATTTGTTTTCTGTATCCTAATGTTTCTTCCCAAAGATCAGATCACACTATTTTTGAGTTCCACTAGGTATAGTTTGGTGGTTTCTTCTAATTGAATTTGGCTGTTTTGGCCAATTGGAGCGGTGTAAAGGGGTGGGGGGCCTACTATCTTTATGATGGTCATTTCTCTGAGTTTGTGGAAAAAAATGTTCAAGTGATTAGGTTAGTAATTTGTGTTTCATTTCTATAATTATTTGTTCATATTCTTTTGTCATTACATGTTGGGGAGAGGAATAGGTTAGTAATGGGGGTGTGAATAGAATTTTGATTTTCATTACAAGTGTTCCCAGTTAGAAAACTCCCTCTTTGGGATAGATTGGCACCTGCTTAGGACACTGAACCAGTCAATCAGCATTTATCAAGCATCCAATCTGGTGGTGTGCTAAATGCTGGGAGGGCTACTAACAAAGTTAAAAATGGGCTTCCTGCCTTCTAGGAACTCACTTTTTAATGGTGGAGATAAGTTGCAAAAAAAAATGTACATATGCAAGATATCAAATCTGGCCTTAAGAAAATTAATCCCAGGAATGGAAGTACCCAGAGAGGGGAGGGAGAATAGGAAAAAGAGGAAGATTTGAGTTGAGTTTTGAAGGAAGTTTGGAGGCTGACCAGTATCACACAATGTCAGAGGTGGTACTTGAACAAGATTTTCCGGGCCATGAGACAAGCTTTTTATCCACCATAAAGAAGTACCTGTCAGTGCAGGGAGGAGAAGGGGAAAGAAGGATTGGAATGAATTAGGAAGTAGATATTATTCTTATACATTTTATATCAGTTTTGCCTTTATTTTAGATGTCTGATTTTTGCCTGACTTAAGGGACCCAAAGATATTTTCTCTCAGTTTAAAAAAAAAAAAAAATTTTTTTTTGACATACTAAATCTTTATCTTTCTGTTTATCGAATCAGTCTATTTTGTCTCCAGTAATTTTGTCCATTTTTCCAAAAGATAAACCTTTATATTTGTGATAAATGTTCTCACCTTCATTGTTTTGTGTGCTTAGATTGGAATTTATTGTGGTATTATGTGAAGTGTGGAGCTGAATTCAACTTTTTGTGCTATCATCCAATTTTCCCAGCTGGTTTTTATCGATTTTCTTTAATGTTTTGTAAGTCTGGGTTTGCTAAGAATTCAATTCTTAAACACTTTTATTTCTTGGTTCTTTATTCTGTTCTATTATCTATTGTCCTCTAATTTGCTGTGTTTTAGATAAGGGGATTCTTGTTCCAGAATGTATGTTCTTGGCTTCTGAGATTCCGTGATTCCTTTGAGAGAGTTTTAGTAATTATTATATATTTTCAAATCAGATTGGGTGAATCTCCTTTCAAGCCTTTAACAAAATTAACCTCAACAGAAGGACTTCAAAACGTTTTAAACTGATACATTTTATCATTTTGGTTTTCCAAGAACCACAGAATTGAAAGAGATCATAGACCAACTGATCCAGCCAATCTCTGAACAAGGATCCTCTCTGTTGTTCAGTCCTGTCCAACTCCTCATGACCCCATTTGGGTTTCTTGGCAAAGATAACAAAATGGTTTGCCATTTCCTTCTCCAGCTCATTTTACAGATGAGGAAGCTGAGGCAGGCAGGATAAAGTGACTTGTCCAAGGTCACTCAGTTAGGAAGTATCTGAAGCCAGAGACTTGAACTCACAAAGATGAGTCTTTTTGACTTAAAGCCTTCAGCTCTGGCAGTCTATCCACTGTACCACTTGGCTACCCTACAGTCCCTTCTATAACACACCTAATAGGTAGTTAAGTATCTTGTAGTTTCAGTTCTGGTCTTATTGAGAAGGTGCTTTTTGTTTTGTTTTGTTTTTTAATTTTTATCTGTATCCTATCTTTAAGCTACCTCCACAGAAAGAGCCAAGGATTTAAGAGCTGAAAGAGACTTCAGAGGACATTCTTTGTCTTTAACTGCCTTCCAGACTAGGAAAGTAAGACTCAGACACTTGAAATGATTTGCCTAAAATTACACAAGATGGCAGGATGTAAACCCAGTTACTCTTGACTTCAGAGGCGGAGTATCTGCTGTAAGTCTGTGTTAATCAGCCTCCATTTACTATTATAGTGATTTCTGGAGCTGAAGCTTTTTCTAAAAAAAAGCTTTGTTAATAACTCTACAAAAATACAGTCATTTCTGAATTTTATGCACACCTGAAAAGACTTTCCTAGTAACAAAAAGTCAACTGATGCATTCTACCTCTGACAGAAGGTACAAAGTTTACACATGTAGCCTTTCACTTCCCTGAGAAAAGGAGAGTGTATGTTTCTGAATCTGTCTTCCTGTACTAAGACTGGTCATTATTCCATCTTGCTCAGTTTCTTTTGCACTATATCGAGTGGATATGTTGTTCTCCTAATCTTACTTACTCCTGTTCAAACAGTTCTTCTCATGTTTCTCTCTCTCTCTCTCTCTCTCTCTCTCTCTTTCTCTCTCTCTCTCTCTCTCTCTCTCTCTCTCTCTCTCTCTCTCTCTCTCTCTCTCTCTCTCTCTCTCTCTCTCTCTTTTTCTCTCTCAGATTAGCTAACAATATATATTTCATTCCATATATATGAATATCCATTTATTTCTATTGTTTATCCATTCCATAATAGAGGGCTTATCACATTATTTCTAGAATTTTTTTTTTCTCCTACACAAAAACATATGCAGCCCTGTATATTTTGTTATAGAGTATCTTTCTGTTTTAAAGAATATGCTGGGTAGTGGGTCCAATGACTGTGATGGTATAAACACTTTAGTGATTTTTCTCACATAATTCCAAACTGTTCTCCAGAATGTCTGTGCCAGTTATAGGTCTATCAGCAACACCCTGATGATTTCTGTCTTTCTCACCTGAAGGGTGGGAGGTGAAACTCCAGAGTTGTTTTGATTTGTGTATTGTTATTAGTGATTACAGCTCTTTCATGTGGTAGTTAAGAGTTTGTGATTCTTTTGAAAATTGTATCCTTTATTGGAAAATGTATCCGTGATCTTGTTTATTATGTTCATTTCTTGTATAATTTGCTGATATCAGACTTTCACTGGTACATGTGACAAAATTTCCCCCTATTGTCCCCAGTTGACAGTGTCCCTTATAATCCTAACTGCAATAATTTTTGTGCAAAAGCTTTTTACTTCTATGCTGTTGATATTGTCTTTTCTCTTTGTTTTATTTTGAATTTTTCCTTAGTCATAATTATAAGAAATTCCTACTTTTATTTCTCACTTCTTTTCTCCTCTCCAGTCCTCTCTTTTCTCTTTTTCTGTCTCCTCCCTCCCTCCTTCCTCTTAACCCCTTTCTCTCCCTTCCTTCCTCTTCCCTTCATCATCTCTCTGAATGCTTTCCTAAATGTTGTCTCCTCTCAATTATAGACTCTGAAAGCAATTAGGGTCTTGTTATTTTTCTTATTTGTACTCACCACACAGCACTGTACTTGGTACATAATAAGTACTTAATGAAAGCTGTTTCATTCATTCATGTCAGATTAGAATTTAAGGTAATATTTCGTGTATGATACTGAACTACATTTGTTTTCTGCTGTGATTTTTCTTAAGCCATGTTGCTCTTGCTTAGCAAAATGCCTTCTCCTGAGTTGCTCTTTGAGAGCCTTGGGTGGAGTATTTCAGGCAGCCTCCATCCCCTGGGGTCCTCATGATTCATCTCTGGCTTCTGGTAGAGAAGTTATTTGTTTGTTTGTTTTTCAAACTGCTCCAAGTTGTCCAGGATTGTCTTTGAGATTTGTTAAAAGGTAGTTGAGGCAAAGAATGCAGGCCATAAATAGATAAGGACTTGGTTCTTCTGAGGATGAATTTTCCATTTCTTTTCCTTGGGACTTTGGGTTTTTAAGGATAATCTTGGAGTTGCAGGGAAAAAAATTCTTTGTGGGGAGTCCTGGGCCTTTGCTTAATTCATGCATGGGTACACTTCCCAGCTAACCCAAGTTCTCTAGGGGATAAGGAACAATCCTCCTTCAGGGGATATTGATAGAGACACCACAGCTTTTACTCTCAAAACTTGAGCTGATAAGGTGCGGACTTCCAGAAACTCTCGGTAAAATCAGATATATAATAAGCATGTCATTCTATTTTGTGGGCTCTCTAATGCTGTATAGCATTATCCTTGTGTACCTGGCCCCTGCCTGGTACTCCTTCCTTTAAAGAATATCCCTCTCTGTTTATCTCAGGGAGTAAAGAGCAGCTTTAAAAAAAAAAAAAAATACCAATAGCCCAAGTGAGGAAAGAGAAGTCAACAGAGTATATCAGGAGGGATGCAAACTAGGAAAGTTTCCAAGGCCGAGAAATGACTGGAAGAGTGTCTTCTAGAAGGCTTTAAGTACCTTAGAGATTAGATTGCAGATAGAGAACCAGTAAGACCCCATAATTTTACAAAAGGTAAATTAGGAAAGGAAAAGGAGATCATGGAGAGACTTTTTTTTTTTTTTTAAACTTTGGCATTTTGCTTAGAAATACATCAGTGAAGTTCCTCTTGGAAAGCAGTCTTTTGAAACACAAGGATCAGATGGACAAGAAAAAAATAGCAGTAAATCAATAGAATGTCCTAAATGTAATCAACAAATGAGATGTGGCTAAATCTCTGAGATCAGGTGGCATCTATCCAAGCCCTTTGAAGGAAATCAAGGGTGAAATTCTGAAACTTCGGGCCAAAATGTGTAGTAGCCATTTATAAACAGCCACTCTGCCAGAAGGAAGGCCATTTGCCAGTATGATAGCCATCCTCAAGACCGGTTTCAGGGAAGACCTTGAGAACTACAAACTTGTGATTCTCACTTCCTCATTGACTGAACTGGTGAAGTCATTGAGCACTTCAGGCAAATGACTTTTGGGGGAGGGAAAGAAAATTTTCTGTCAGAAGAAATAATGTGTGACGTATTTGAATTTAGGAACAGAAATTGGGTATAGTTCATTTTTCTACACCAATAGCTATTAAAATTTTGATGACATGGTGATTTACAAACAGGTAGAATCTGAGATCTAGAGTGGGTGAGATGATTTTGTCTAGGTAATCAATCCAGTGTGGCTGAGTGGATTTAGGAAGACATGGATCATTGGATCATAGAAACTTAACAGCTAGAAGGGGTCTTAAGAGAATGCCTACCTCAACCTCCTCATTTTCTTTCTTTGTTTCTTTCTTTGTTTCTTTCTTTGTTTCTTTCTTTGTTTCTCTCTCTCTCTCTCTCTCTCTCTCTCTCTCTCTCTCTCTCTCTCTCTCTCTCTCTCTCTCTCTCTCTCTCTCTCTCTCTCTCTCTCTCTCTCTTTCTCTCTCTCTTTCTCTTTCTCTCTCTCTTTATAGACTACAAAATTGGAGGCAATCCCAGAGGGAAGGTGCTAGCTTACAGAAGGATCAGCCAGGGACTCCTGAAGAAGATTCTATCTTAACTGGGATTTGAGGGAAGCCCAGGAGTTGGAAATGAGGAGGAAAAGAATTCCAGGCATGAGTTGGAGACAGTCAGTGAAAATTCTCGGAGGCTGGAAATGATTATCTCATGGAAGGAAGAGCAAGGAGGTCAGTATCATCAGATTGGAGAAGTTCTGGAGGAAAATAAGGCATAAGAACATTTGGAAAAGGTAGAAGAGGCCAGGTTATAAAGGGCTTTGAATACCACATAGGAGATTTGATCATGGAAGTGAGGAGCCACTGGGGTTGATTGAATTGGGGGATGACATGGTCAGGGCTGCACTTGAGGAAGATCAGTTTGACAGCTAAATTAAGCTAAAATTTAGGCAGGCCCTATCAGTAGCAAGTCTTCTGTTTATCTTTGCTATCTTTATTATCTCTGTTATACCAGACTATTGAAATGATCTGATGGAGGGCAATTAAGACCATGGGATCTTCATGTTTTCAAGGAAAATAAGGAAATGTCCAGCCTAGAGTAGTAACTTTAGCGATAGCTCCACATGGTGAGTGTGCAGAAAAGTCACAGAAATTTTCTGTTGGAAATAATATAAAGGTTGGATGTTTAGGGGAAAAAATAATCATTACTGAGGAACAAGACAAGAAATCACTGTTAGCTATTTCTTGAGGATGCTGTTATTGCTACCCGGCCAAGCCAGTACCAAGGATTGTGCTGGTGACAGAACAAGACGTGTCCTTTTTGGATCAATTTAAGAAATATTGGTTGAGGTCTGCCCGTGGGCCTAGCACCATGTCTTGTACCAAATATACAGTATATAGTCATATGTATATAAAAAATATATATATATATATATATATATATATATATATATATATATATATATATATGTATATATATATATATATGTTATGTATATATATATGTATCTATCTCTATTTCTATATCTCTATGTATATACATATATATGTATATCTCTACTTATATATTTACATACATTTTTAATGTATAATGTTTAATAACATATTTAAATACATACATATTTATACTAATGTTGGGGAGCCTGGAATGCTGGGTGTGCTTCTGACTGTACTTTATAAAAGATGCAGTAAAGATGGAGTAGAGCAGTGATTAATCAGAATTTATCAGAATGATTAAAGAGAAATAAAGTTGCCTCATATTTAGAAAACCAACGGGTTGGGTTTCATATGTTTTTCTCTGCCCTACACAGTAGGCTCCATATAATTCCTAATGGACAGACTTCAGATAAATAGATTATATCCTCTTTGGCACTTAATATAGTGCTATAAGGTGCCTTAGTTGTAGATTGGGTAGCCACAGATTAAGGATCAAATCATGCCTCTTGTATTAACTTCAGCTTTAGTTTCTCATCTGTGAAATGGGATAATAATCCTTGTTTCCCAAGGGGGTTGTAAGGCTCAAATGAGATGATGTGTGTAAAGTACTTTGTGCAATTTTGGACTTCTATATAAATTTCAGTGACTTGTCAATACATAGAAATTGAGGAGGGTAAAATTGTTCATTAAAGATTGAGGCAAGCTAAGAGGAGATATACATATATATATATATATATATATATATATATATATTAGATTATCACTTAATAAACAAATAATCCATCTATATGCTAGATGGCTAGGTGGTACAGTGGATGGAGTGCTGGACTTGGAATCAGGAAGGTTTATCTTCTTGAAATTAAATCCAGCCTTAGATACTTCCTAGCGGTATGACTCTAGGCAAGTCATTTAATTCTTTGCCTATGTTTACTCATCTATAAAATGAGCTGAAGAAAATGGTAAACTGTGCCAGTATCTCTGCCAGGAAAACTCCAAATGGGATCATGAAGTATCAGACATGACCGAAAGCCACTGAATAAACACAAAAAAGGATTCACGTAGCATTTTAAGATTTGTGAAGTCCCATATATATGTTATCTTTTTTGAAATTCCCAATAACACTGGGAGGTAGGTGCTGTAATGAGTCCAATCTTACAGGTGAGGAAACTGAGGCATACATATACATGTATACATATATACGTATATGTATGTGTGTGTGTAATATTTATTTTCATATATATATGTATATATGTATAAATAAATAATGTGTGTATGTGTGTGTTTGTGTATATACATCCACATATCTTGCTCAGGGTTATATAGTATCTAAGTCAAGATTTGAATCCAGATATTCTTGACCCCCTAAGTCCACTACTCCACCGTGGATACTACCCAGCTGCCTGTGATTTAAGTTTGGGAAAATCACAACATTTATGAATGCTTTGAAACTTGGACAGAGTTATCTGTCAAGTCAAGTCAAATCATTGCATTTATTAGGGAAAGAGAAGGGAATAATTATCTATATAGTACATATTGGGTGTCAGACACTGTGCTAAGTGCTTTTTGCAAATATTAACCTCATTTGATCTTCACAGCAAGATCAAATGGAAAGTAGCTACTGTTTTATCCCTTACAATTGAGGAAACTGAAGCAAATCGAGTTTTGTTTTGTTTTTAATGACTTTTCTGGGATCACACAACCACATACTCAATTTGAACTGAGATTGTCATGACTCCAAGCTTAGTGGGTCAGGTTCAGTAAATATAACTCTATATAGTGCAACTTCTTACTGTCAGAGCTTTTTCTGGCTAAAACCATATCTTTTAAAGGGCTAGATAAATCCATGGATGACCGCTTGGTATTTGACAGTTTGGGTTTGTATCCCTAACCATTGAGAGTTGACATAGAAAAGAGCAAGTGTGTGGTCCCTCCTTTCCCTCATTTCCACCATACTTCTTAGAGAGGATGGAATATTGTGGAGGTGACAGTTCTTCCATGGCCTACAATTACATGTAGTGAGCTGCAGATTCAATAAGTCTAACATATAAGTGAGAAAATTGAGCTAAGGAGCCTCTGAAGTACTTTCTAGCTGTAAATATCTATTATTGTTTGGCAGCAAGAAAGTGCAGGTGATCTCTGGGTACCCTGATGAATAGAACCGTGTGTAGAGTAAGGGAGATGGCCATCCCAATATGTTCAGCTCTACTGAGCCCACACCTGAAATGTTGGGTGATGCTTTTTAAAAAAATACATGGACCCACTGGCCCAGATCCAGAAGAGGGCAGCCAGGAGTTTGAGGAGCCTTGGAAGATTAGGTCAGATTTGGGTAAAGGAATTGGGGGTGTTTAGGCTGGACTTTAGGAGGCTTTCATCAGACATCTGAAGTTGTCATGTGAAAAAAAGGAAAGTTAAGAATTGTTTAAAGCAATCCTGGCCTCAGGGAGCCTAATAAGTCAATCAGTTATCAAGCATTTATTAAGCACCTACTATATGTCCAGGATTGTGCTAAGCACTGGGGATAGGTCCCTGCCCTCAAGGAGTTTACTGTCTAATGGGGGAAACACATGTCAACAACTGTGTAGAAACAAGATAAAGACAGAACAAAATGGAGAGATCTCAGAGGGAAGGCACTAGAATTAAATGGGATTGAGGGAGGCTTCTTGCAGAAGGTGCTGTTAATTTATCTGAGACTTGAAGGAAGCTGGGAGGTTTTGGTAAGTAATGAGAAGTGAGATAATTCCTAACATGGGGGGATAATGGGGGAAATTGGGAGGTGGAGGATCTTGTCAGTAATAGTAAGAAAGCTAGTGTCCCCCCAATTGCAGGATATAAAAAGAGGAATCAAATCTAATAAGACTGGAAAGGTGGAAGGGTTAGGTTTTGAACAAAAGAGGATTTATTTTTAAGGCAATTTGGATTAAGTGACTTGTCTAGGGTCATACAACTAGTAAATGTCTGAGGCCAGTTTTGAATTCAGGAGCTCCTGACCCTAGGGTCAGTGCACTAACCATTTCACCACCTGCTTGCCTTTATAACAGAGGATTTTATATTTGATCACTTTAACAAGTGCAGGAGGCAGTTTTTTCTTAATTTAAGGGGAAATCTTCCTAACAAAAGGGAGAGAAATACATCTCCCATCACAACAAAAAGAATTCAAGTAGATGCTTAGGGATGTTGTATAAGGCATTTAAGACATATATTCATTCTATGTCTTCCCCACCATTAAGGATGACACATTATTGGGGTTGGATTCCATTAAGTGGATTCTTTCTTTCAGCCCCTTTAGAATCTTAATCTCTCTCTCTCTCTCTGTGTCTCTCTCTCTCTCTCTGTCTCTCTCTCTCTCTCTGTCTCTATTTCTCTCTCTCTCTTTCTCTGTCTGTATTTCTCTGTGTCTCTCTCTTTTTCTTTTTCATAGACACACACTGGCTCTGGGATTTTTTTTTTTTTTTTTTTTTTTAATTTTTTAAATTTTTGGTTCAGGAACTCCCAGTTGAAGAAATTCCCTTTAGCAGTGCAGGCCTACACCTTCTTTGCAGCTTATGGCATCATTGAATATAGAACACCAAGAGCAGAGGGGCTTTCCTAGTCCCAAAATATGTGTGTGTGTGTGTGTGTGTGTGTGTGTGTGTGTGTGTGTGTGTGTGTGTGTGTGTGAGACAGAGAGACAGAGAGACAGAGGAAGGAAGGGAGAGGGAAGGAGGGAGGGAGAAAGAAAGAGAGAGGTATTGTGAACAAGATTTTCCAGATTCTAAGACCTGCTCTCTAACCACTAGGCTAGGCTACCTGCTTGCTTATTACTTTAGTCCATCACAGTCAGGACTTTTCATGTAGTAGATAGTCTCCCCACTCCCATCCTCTCTCTCCCTTGTTGGTGAAATTAGGACCTTTTCCAAACAGGACCCTTTCTCTCCAAATCCCTTTGCTAATATCCAACGTGCTCAACCAGCTGACATTGTGACGCTCACAGAGCAGTCAAGAAAGAAGTGGACATTAAGAAATCCAGATTGGAGGAAAATGATGTTAGACACTGAACTGTTTCCAGCTTGTGTCACAGCTTCATCATATGATGCTGACAACCTGTCACTGGTAAAGAAACTGGCCACCACGAGCCGACGTTTTTCGCTTTTCAGAAATATTGCATAATCGAATCTGTTGCTTTATTGAAGTGAAAAACTGAAGAACCATTTCCAGTCTGTTTGCCATCTGATATCGTTAACTCTTCAACTCGACTGACCAAGGATCTGATTTATGGATCTCTGAGCATGTTTATCTCTTTCTGCTTCGGTTGTTTTTCAGGGCCCGTATATCCCTACTTCCTCTATCCTCAAATGCAATAGATGTCTCCATCAGAGAATCAAGAAGAGAGTCAGCTCTTTGACTTAAGTGAATGAATTACTAACCTGCTGACCCATCTCCATGCTTTTGCTTCGGCGTTATTGTCTGTTCCTGGAATGTTTTTTCCTGTCCCTTCCCCTCTGTTGAACCCAGCTATTGAATTCTTTAAATCCCAGCTTCACTCTCACCAGAAAGCCTTTCCTGACCCTGGTGCTCAGTAGTGACCTTTCACCTCTTAGCATTCATGGGCACAGTTTGTTTGCCTCACTTGGATTCACTTTCTATATGCTATTTTCCATTCTAGTTAGTTGTTTCCATGTCATAGCTGTGACCTGGCACATAATAGGCGCTTAATAAATGGTCTTAATTAACTAATCTCCCTTGAGAACAGGGGCAGTCTTGGTCATCTAATACCGGGTAGAACATCCTCCATTCAGTTATTGATCCTTAATATTTTTAAAAAATTAAGTTGAAATGAAACCTGCTCAGAGAATTTTTCTCTAATTTTTCCCAGGTTCACAGAGCCACTTAATGGAAGAACTAGATGCCTTTATTTGGAATGAAAGAGCATACTTATTTAGCAATTTTTCAGTCCTTCATGGGGGTCTTCATGAACCTACTGGAGGTTTTTCTGGCAGAAATACTGGAGTAGCTTTTCATTTCCTTTTCTAGTTCATTTTATAGATGGGGAAATAGGCAGACAGGATTAAGTGACATAGTTTCCAACATTCACCCTTAGAAAACCTTGTGTTCCAAATTTTTCTCTCCTTTCCCTTCACCTCCTCCCTCAGACAGCAAGTAATCCAATATATGTTAAATTTATGCAATTCTTCTATACATATTCCCACAATTATCATGCTGCACAAGAAAAATCAGCTCAAAAAAAAAAAAGAAAAGAAAACGCAAGCAAACAACAACAAAAAAAGTGACAATGCTATTTTGTGATCTCCATTCAGTTCCTACTGTTCTCTCTTTAGATGCAGATGGCTCTCTCCATCACAAGATCATTGGAACTGGCCTGGATCATCTTATTTTTAAAAAGAGCCACGTCCATCAGAATTGATCATCACATAATCTTCTTGCTGCTATGACCCATTTATTAAAGGCCATCCTGAGGGATAGTATCCATGAGAACCTCTTGCAAAATGGAAGAGGATGCTTGTCGACATGGGTGACTTTCCTCTAAGGCTCCCATTGTGCCTCATTCAGTGCTGGATCTGAAGGAATTCTCTTGTTTATTGAAGAGAACAAAATATATGCAAATAGAAACAAATAGTGAGGAATCTTATCCTTGGCGCACAAGACTTTAATGAATAAATATTTATATTGTGCTCAAGTCCTAAGTGCCTTATAATTTCAATGAATTGAAATCTTGCTCTTGCGGCAGAGTGTCTGCACGTAGTTTTTATTTTTCATTCGACCCTGGAGCTTAGCTAGGTGCTTAATAAATGCTTGTTTGTTTTCTATTATTAAGGCAATATGGTAATATCTTATTTACATAGCTGTTTATAATTGGCAGATAGTTAGCCCAGGGAATAGAGCACTGTGCCTGGAGTCAGGAGTTCAGACATTTTCTAGTTGGGCAACCCTGGATAAGTCACTTAATCCTGTGCCTCAGTTTGCTCATCAGTCAAATGAACTACAGAAGGAAATGAGAAACCACTCCAGTATTTCTGCCAAGAAAATCCCAAATGAGGTCATGAAGAATAAGACACAATCAAACAACAATTACATTTATACAGCTCTGTATGACTACAACATATTTAATATTCTTTTTTAAAAAATTATATATATTTTTTTCACAGTATATATGCATGAGTAATTTTTTAATAACATTATCCCTTGTATTCACTTTTCCAAATTATTCCCCCCCCTCCCTCCACTCCCTCCCCTTGATGACAGGCAATCCCATACATTTTACATGTGTTACAATATAACCTAGATACAATATATGCGTGTAAATACCATTTTCTTGTTGCACATTAAGTATTAGATTCCGAAGGTATAAGTAACCTGGGTAGATAGACAGTAGTGCTAACAATTTACATTCACTTCCCGGTGTTCCTTCTCTGGGTGTAGTTGTTTCTGTCCATCATTGATCAACTGAAAGTGAGTTGGATCTTCTTTACAACATATTTAATATTCTGATGATAATAGTGATGAAAATAATCATTACTTTAGAATCATTATCTCATTTGATCTTCACAATTATACCCTGCAAGATACTTGCTGTAAATATCACTAGTTTACAGATGAGGAAACTGAGGAAAACAGAAGTTTAAGTGACTCTATGCACTTTTTTTTCCATCATAGCAACCCTTTAAGATAAATAATAAAAGTATTGTCCCCATTTTACATGTAAAGGAATTGAGAAAGAAATAAATTATTTTTTTTCCAGGGAATTATAAATAATTTCTAGAAAATTATATTACCAGGTAATAAGTAGTAGAGTTGGAACTCAGATATCATATATATGGTGGGTGGTCGGGTGGGAGGTGAAAAGAGGGAAGAATCAGTGCTAGAAGGGACCTTGAAAAAGGGAGAATCCCAGAAGATTAGGAAGGAACCTCAAAAGTCATCTAATTCAACCCATTCTTGGATCAGGACTCCTATCTACAACATTCTCCAAGACTCCTTATCAACTTTTGCTTGCAGACCTTCAGGGAAGGGAAATTTACTCCCTCCCAATGCAGTTCATTCCTTTTGGGATAGGGCCCTTTTGCTTCTGCTTGCCTATCCCTTACAGTTTTTATACTGATCCTACTTATGCCCTCTAAAACCAAGCAGAGCAATTATAGTCTGTTTTCTAGGTGACAGCCTTTCAGATATTGGAAGACAGCTTTCATTCTCTACAACCAATAGTTGTTGTTTAACAATAACCCTATGAAGTACGTGATATTATCCCAATTTTATAGTTGCAATAAAAGAGGCAGACAGAATTTAAGAATAGGGTCACACTTCCTGACTTCAGGCCTGGAGTTCTATCTAGCTAGTTGGCAAATATAAACTGAAATTGTCTAAACCCACATTTTCCTAACTCTAGGCCTTCGGGGTAACAGTGACTGTTTAGCAACCTAGAATTTGAAAATCATATTTCTTTAGTCTGAATGCCTCCATCCTTTTTAGGCTATGGGACTGGTTTGGCTAATGCTCCTAAGTGGTTCTGTGAAAATTAGGTGTTATGTGTAACAAGAGTACTCAGGGCCATTAGTGCCTGAGCTATGATCACATAAAGTATAAATGGATTACTGTTAATGGGGGCTCTATGTTACACTGTGTCTGCTTACAGTATATTCATCGTATTATGTGTTTTTATAGGTTAGGGCTGTTTTAGGTAGGTAGGGTGTAAGTATCAGTGTGTTATGTGAATTGAAGGGAGGTCATCTGTGTATTTAGTTGCAAAAGTCACTTAGTTATGGGTAGTATGTTGTATAGAGTATCCCTTTGTTATTTCGAATGTCACTCTATATACCATGTGTCCTAAATCTGGTTTCCTCTCTGCCTTGGAGCATCTCCTATACTGTATCCATCTCTCTACTGACAGCAGAATCCCTACTCTCCCTTTCATTCTGTGTGAACCTACTGAGAACCTGGCTCCAGCAGAAAGTTGTCCCTAGATTTAGAATTGTTTTCCTTCCTAAAGTAGCTAAATAAAAGAATGGGGATAAATGAAAGTTCAGTTAACTTCATTAGCAGCTGGAGAGTCTGTTAATGCTCTAACCCCCTGTAAGGAAAACAAAGAAAAGGACTCTAATGTTGGGAACTCTCTATTTCCTTGAGGGTGGGTAGAGGTTGGAAGTTGTGGGTGATGGGGAGAGGGAAACAGCCAATAGAAAAAGGTATGTTTGGTGGAGAGTCATCTGGGTGGAGCTGCCTTTGGTACCAGGAATAGAGAAACAGGAAAATAATCACCTGGTTAAAAAAAAGGGAGAGCTCATTTGTGTCAGGAAATAGCAGGAGAAGCAGTGAATGTTGTTTTATATTTTAAGATTGGAAGGAAGAGAGTAAATAGAATCTTTAAATGGAAGAAAAATATTATTTAATAGTTTCATTTATTTAAAAGTATTACAAAGTAAATATGATAGATGACAGGAAAACTAAAGCTATTTTCTCCTGGTAGAGAGGGAGGAGCATTTGTTCTGAAAACAGAGGACCTGGATTCAAATCTAGCTCCTCATACTAAAGGGAGAGAGGGACCGTTTAATTTGGTTTAATACTGAATATCTGATTCTAGATGGGGGGAAAGAGGAGGAAGCGTTTTATTTTAAAGCCTCCCCCACATCATCCTGAAATATAGCAGGTTTCTCCCAAGGTTTCCAATTTTTTCTAGGGAAAGGACTTTGGATTTCTCAAATATTTTTCTTCATTTTTCCTCAAGTATTCCTTCTTTTTACTTAAACACAGCCATGGCTTCCACAAATAAGAGAACTCTGTAATTATATGGGTATTTTTAAACAATGGTTTAAAAATATGTTGAGAAACATGCCCCATACAATATTATTGAGCTAAAATATCATTAACATTCAAATGATCTAGTGTTTCTGTGATGAAAATTCTGGCTTTGCTTGATCAGGAAAATCCCTACAGGTTTCCTGGAGCTACTACATAGGTAAATTCCCCCAACTCCAGAAATACTGGTTTTTCAAGGACTCTAGTCCATAGTAGGAAATCCTGGAAGATCCTTCTAAGAATTAAAATTTAATAAATATTTATTGTGCAGAGTTTGAAGGCAAAGTAGACTCAATGACACATTTTCATAATGTGGTAATTTGAGATTTATTAGTGGAAGGGCTTCTTGAAATCATCTAGCATTATTCCATTTTATAGATGAGGAAACTGAGCCATAAAGACAATTTCTAATTTGCTCAAGGTCACACAGGTAAGTAGTCAAGCCAAGATTTGAACCCATGCCTTCCAACTCCAAACTCAGTCTTCTTTATGCTTATCTATACAGATTAAGCCTAAATTAATTCCATGTTTTTGGCTTTTGGCCTGATGTGAATGGCTGATTCATTTTAAAGGTTTCTGGGAAAAGGGAATCTTGTAGCAAAACCAAAATTATCTGAGGCAATTCTTGTTTCTCTCATTTTAGTCCTGAGAAGGAAGATTAGTGTCCAGTCAGAAGTATCATGGAACCAGGGCAGAGGGAGAAAACCAAAATCTTCCCCCCAAAAATGTAGTCTCCAGGAAAGAATTTGTCACAGTGCCATTAAAGCTGTCTGGTGTGTAGTGGTAGGAATACTGGACAGACTATTATTAAACACTACTTGTATACAGAGTATTGTATCTTTCATTAGAATGTAAACTCTTTGAGAGCAGGGACTATCCTTTTGCCTTTCTTTGTAGCTCTAGCACTTAGCTCAGTGCTTGCTCAATGCCAACACTTCAATGCTTCCTGACTGGTTGACTGATAAATCACTGTTCTGGGGGCAAATCAGACATTAACAGAGTCCTTGCCCTTGGCTACCATGTTGCTTTTGCTCTGGTGGGGGGAGGAATTGTTATGCATACATAGATTACCATAAAACAGAATGATAATTTTTTAATTAATTTTATAGTTACAACTTTTTTTGACAGTACATATGCGTGGGTAATTTTTTACAACACTATCCCTTGCACTCACTTCTGTTCCAAATTTTCCCCTCCTTCCCTCCACCCCCTCCCCTAGATGGCAGTCAGTCTTATACATGTTACATGTGTTGCAGTATATCCTAGATACAATATATGTATGCAGCACCAAATTTTTTGTTGCACAGGAAGAATTGGATTCAGAAGGTAAAAATAACCTGGGAAGAAAGACAAAAATGCAAACAGTTTACACTCATTTCCCAGTGTTCCTTCTCTGGGTATAGCTGATTCTGTCCATCATTGATCAATTACATCTGAAATAGATCTTCTCTATGTCAAAGATTTCCACTTCCATCAGAATACATCCCCATACAGTATCATTGTTGAAGTGTATAGTGATCTCCTGGTTCTGCTCATTTCACTCAGCATCAATTCATGTAAGTCTCTCCAAACCTCTCTGAAATCATCCTGCTGGTCATTGCTTACAGAACAATAAGATTCCATAACAGAATGATATATCTTAAGTGTATAAAAGCATAGCAAACCAAGTGCTTTTCAAAATTCAGTAAGTGGAGACTATTTCAAGCTTGTGAGCTCAAGAAAAGGTTCATGGACCCTTGTGCCCATTTCATCTGGACCTCAAAAGATAAATGTATTCCAGGCCCAGGAAACAGTATCCTGCTGTAGTAGAGAGAATGATAGCTGTGGAGTCAGGAAGACCTGCATGCAAATTCTACCTTAGACCCTTGTAAACAACCATGTGTCCCTCAAGTCACTGACTCTCTCTGGGCTGTAGTTTCTTGTTAATAACCTGATTTCTAAGGCTCTTTCTAACTCCTAATCGATGTGTACAAAGGTGCGGAAAAGCTAGTGGGAGTGTGAACGGGAGATTAAGCTAAAAGTTAAATTGTTCACACAAATTGGGGAGAGCTTTGAATGCTAGGATGAATATAAACTTTAGCTTGTTCAGTAAGCATCTCTTAAGTGCTTGTTCTATCTTAAGTGTCAGCGGTGTAAAGTCAAAACTGAAACAGTCCTTCCTTTCAATCAAATAGTTTATATTTTGCTGAGGGAAACACCTGATATACAGAAAAATAAAAATAGATTCAGAGTAAATTGTGACTCCCACTTCCTCTTGGGCTCTCCCAGATCCTTATCTTTCACTTGTTCCTTTGCTATATTCTGTGTTCTGGTAAAATTGGAGTACTCTACACCTCCTTTTTTCTTTTTCTTTTTTCTTTTGTTTTCTAAACAGGTCCTCCCTATCCCTCCTATTTTCTAAAGTTCCTTCCTTCAAAACCTAATGTAATTTTGAAGCCACTTCTTCTAAGAAATTGTTGTTCAGTCATTTTCTTTTCTTTTTCTTTTTTCCCCCTGAGGCTGGGATTAAGTGACTTGCCCAGGGTCACACAGCTAGGAAGTGTTAAGTGTCTGAGGTCAGATTTGAACTCTGGTCCTCCTGAATTCAGGGTTGGTGCTCTACCCACTGTGCCACCTAGCTGCCCCCTTTGTTCAGTCATTTTCAATCATGGTGACCCAATTCAGGGTTTTCTCGGCAAAGATATTGGTGGATTGCTATTTCCTCCTCCAGCTCATTTTACAGTAACTCTCAGAGGTCATCTAGTTCAGTCCCTGATATTATAGATGAGGAAACTTAGGCCCAGAAAAATTAAATGACTGGCCCCAGGATCATGTAACTGGCAAGTAGTATGGGAAATTTGAATCCAGGGCTTTTGACTCCACAAAGCCAGTACCTTTTCCCATGGTACCCTGATGCCCTTCCCAGACTTTGTCATAGGACTTAGTTTGTGTACTTGTCTTGTCTCATGTTAGCAGATAAGCCTCTGAAGTGCAAGGCTTGTTTCGCATTGTCTTTGCAACTTCAGCCCAATCATCATGCCTTAATATAATAAGCATTTAGGATTTTTATTGAACTGAAATGTTTGAGCAAAAGAGCCACATAATTGAACAAAGAAGATTAATCTGGAAGCACTTATGAAGGCTAGATCAGAATGAAAAGGGAAGATTGTTCCGGAGCCTTTGGAATGATGTATATACAAAGGGAACCAACTAAGCTATCCATAAGGATCCCTGTGGGCTATATGTTGACTTAGTTTTAAAATGTAATATTGTTTGCACTTAATTGTATTTTTAAGTTTTGTTCAATAGCTCCTGATTACATTTCAATTTGGATCAGCAGCCCTGGAAGTGTAGGTTGCAGGCCATGTGTTGAATACCTCTGGTCTATGTTTGTGGTAATGGAAGCCTTTGAGATTACAGGTTTATCCACGTGGTAGCAATGGGGAGGAAGAAGAGGGGATGGATTTTATAGATTGTGGTAGGAAAAAAACTGACAGGGCTTGATGGTTTGAAGGTGCTAGATGATATTGGCGGGAAGTCAAGAATGATACCTGGATTCTGAACTTATGTTAAAGATGATGCTATTGACAAAGTCAAATGTGAACAAGTTTGAGGGGAAAGATGGACTATCTGAGGAGGTGGTAGGTTCCCCCTCATGGGAAGGCTTTAAACAAAGACTAGAAGACCACTTGTTGGAATTGTTCATTGGATTCCCTTTTGGACACAGGTTGGGCTTGATGGCCTCTGGGGTTCCCTACTAATTGTGAGATCTTAGGGCACTAATTATGGTTTGGATTTCTTGATTTGGATTTGGGCTGTCTATATAGAAAAGTTGCATAAGTCATCTGTAGAGTGGGTCTCATGTTCTAAAGTTTTATATGCAATTACTGTGGAATATAGGGGAAAGGGAGAGGAGAAAAAGAAAGAAAGAGAGAAGATTAGGAGAGAGAGAAAGAAAGGAGAAAGATGGGAAAAAGAGAAAGAAAGAACAAGGGGGGAGGGAAGAAAAAAAGACAGGAGAGAAGAAAGGGGAAGGGGAAAAAGAAGAGGAAAAGGAAGAGGAAAGGGGAGAGAGACAAAGTGAGAAGAGGAGAAAAAGAAGAGAAAGTGGGAAAAGAGAAGAAAGAGGGAGGAAGGGAAGGAGAAAAGTGGGGGTTGGGAAGGAAAGTCAAGCATTAGAGAGATTTCTTATTGGGGGTGAGGGAACCTTTTGTTTTGTTTTCTCCTTTGCTATTGGCAGATTAGCTAATTGAAAACTTAGACAGTCTGGACCAGTTTAGGGATTTGATGGGGAAGGAAGGCTCTTTGTGAGTAGCTGGGGGAGGGGGAGATAAAAGTGTTATTCATGTTCATCCAAACTCCTCTGATTTCCTAGTCTTCCCCTACCTGCAGAATGATATTCGAGGTTGCATGGATGGGAACTCTGTTTGCAGGCCCCAGATTCTTTCTCCTCATTCTTCCCCTCCCATTTCAGGCCTACCTCCAATTTGCCAACAAAGTGCTGTTTGTTATAGGGCAAAGCAGGCAATTATCTGGGCAGTGACTGTGGCTGCAAACAGCCACTTTAGTTCAAAACATGATGGCTCTGGAGGAGGCGGGAGGGTCCCTGACACAGGCTGGTTAGTTTAGGTTTATTCACTGACTTTTAAGGCAAGTGAAGAGACACAGATGATAACATTCTAAAGGCGTTGGCTCGAGAAAGCCCCTCACCAGAAGCAAATGGTGAGTGGAGAGAGCAGGCTATTTCCTTAATGCATCATCATCCTTGCTCTCACTGGTGTAAGGGAAATTGATTTCAGCAAGCATTTATTAAGCATTTATTATGTGAAAGGCACTGTGTTCAGTCACTAAGGCTCTCCTGTTCTGCCTGGTATAGGAGGTTGGGATACAGCTTGTCAGCTAATAGGCAAATTTGATAATTTAAGGGGAGCATTAAGCATTAGGACCATCAGAAGATCAATAAAGGGCTTCCCTTAGAGGGTGACATTTGAACTGGGCCTTAAAGAGAGAAAGGATTCTTAGAGTTTAGAGATAAGAAGGGTGTGCATTCCAGGAAATACCCCACACTTCTCCCCCAGCCTATGGTATAGGCAGCAAGATTAAATGCCAAAGGAACGGTATTTTGTTATAACATAATGTGTGTGAAGGGAAGTAATATGCGGAAAGTCTGGAAAGGTAGATTGGAGCCAAATTAGGAAGATCTTTAAATGTCAAGCTGAGGGAATTTTGTTTTATCATAAAAGAATTAGGGAGCCATTGAGCATTAAGGGGAGTGTCAGACTTGTACTTTAGGAAGATTATTTGCATCAGTGTACAGGATGGTTAGAGAAGGCAGAGACTGGAAGCAGGGAATCCAATTGGGGGCTGTTTTAGTCACTGGTTTGAGAGATCAGTCACTTGGTCAACTAGAATTTATTGAGAGCCCAGAGTGCCAGGTACTGGTGGAATAAAAAGAATAAAAAAGAAGGGAGGGCAGTTCTTCAGATCTACTGATTGTAGACTGACCAGGTATGAAATGGCCATATTCCTCGTTCTCCACTTCAGCAAAAGAAGGGAAGGGCATTTTCTCCTTCCTTCTTCCAGGCCAGCTTTGGTCATTATTTGGAATTTTTGCTTTGTTTCCGGTTCAGATTTTGTAACTCAAACGGGAGGATGGTTCTCCTGTTCCTCACAACTTCACTTTGCATTCATTCATGTAAATCTCCCCCATGTAAATCTCTGGGTTCAGTCAAATATTTATTTAGTGTCTGCTAAGTGCCAGGGACCATATTAGGTTCTGGGAATATAAAGAAAATAAACCAAAATGGTCTCTGCCCTCTATTTTTATGGGGAAGACAAGGAGGCAGGAAAGACAGATCAAGCAGGAGGAGAAGGCACTAGACTCCAGGTAGGGGTTGGGAAGCAGGAGTAGGAAGGGAAAGTTTTCTTTTTTTTTGGAAATAAAGTTTTCTTGCAGATGGAGTCACCCATTCTAGAGCCAGGACTTCAAGAAATAAAGGTGGGTGTGGGGTGGATAAGAGAAGGGAGAGAAATAGAGAAAATGAATATGTGTATTCTGGATATGGGAGATAACTAATGGAAAGACTTGGAAGATGCAGGGAGTGAGTTTTGTGGAGAAGAAAAGGTAGGAGAGGGCTTTAAATTCCCCAAAGAAGAATTTGCATTTGTTTATCAAGGGGATAATGGGGAGCCACTGGAGTTTGTTGAGTAGGAAAGTGACCCACTATAAAGAGATCCCTTCAGTTGCTCTCACTACAGTTCTAACCAGCTCTAAATCTTCAGATCCTATGGTATTTGGAACCTCTCTCTAGAGAGAATCTGGGAAATTTGGAATTCAAAGTCTTACAAAAATGAATGTTTACAAAAACTATCTTTATGTGTAATTGGAAAAAATAAAATACTATTAAGTGGGGGGGGAGGGAGAGAGAGAGACAGAGACACAGAGAGACACACAGAGAGACAGAGAGAGACACAGAGAAAGAGAGAGAGAGAGAGAGAACACCTAGAATCTGACGTCTTTCTTTTTTCTTTTTTTTTTTTTTCCCTGAGGCTGGGGTTAAGTGACTTGCCCAGGATCACACAGCTAGGAAGTGTTAAGTATCTGAGACTAGATTTGAACTCGGGTCTTCCTGAATTCTAGACTGGTACTCTATCCACTGCGCCACCTAGCTGCCCCAGACGTCTTTCTTGAAAGTATTAGATTGAAACAGAATTTTTCTTCTAAATTCTCACCAACTCTTTCTCCATCACAGGCATGAAACATAAACATTGAGTAATACTCTCTAACAGTATGTAGAGTCTTATGCAAAGGAACTTGAGCCCCTGGTTATATATGTAACAGAGTCAGCCTTGACCCCCATTAATGTTATTCCCTCAGATATAGGAGGTGATCTCCTGCCTCCCAGTTCCAATAATCATTAACAGTGAGGTTTTTTTTGACTAGGTTAAAAGGTCTTTTTTTTTTTTTTTTTGCCTCATTTCTTTCTTACCTAACCTTAACCACCCGATGGGTGTTGCTTCAGTCACCCTCATACCTGTTAAAGACCTTAGCTTAAAAAGGGCAAGGTCTCCCATTTCATCCAGGGCCATCTCCAGTCATTTTGACCCATCTCTGCCTCTTGGCTCCAGATGGCTCTGAAGGGGAAAGTGAGGCAGATGACTTTTGCAGAGCTCTCCCTCACTTCAATCCAATTCACTTTCATGTTATGGCATCACCTCCCTAATGTCATGATCCCCTTCAAAAACGGACAACTTTAGATCTGTGAATGTTAATCTTGGAATCCAGAAGACCAGAGTTCAAATGTCATCTCTGACCTGTGTGACCCTCGGCAAATCACGTCATTTTATTCTTTCATTATAATATTAAGTACAAGAGGTACAAAAAATGTTACCTCTCTTAGCCTCGATTTTTCCATCCGTAATATGGTATAATACCTTATAGACTCATTTTACCTTCAAAATGAGATAATTTATATGGTGCTCTGCTAATTTTTAAACACTATGTAAATAAACCACTTATTGTTCGTCTGCTTTTCAGGAGTGTTTTTCTTGCACTAAAGTAAAAGGGCAAGATAACTTATGCTAAACTATGTCATGTCAGTCCAAGTATTGACTTCCTCACTCTTTCTCCTATATTTCAGAGTTATTCTCACAATCTTCTGACAGGAAACAGATTTTTAGTGCAGTCAGACCCTACTATTTTCTCTTCACAAAATCTCCATGTGCAAAGTGTGTGGCTTTATCAGTGATAAAGAGTAGAACAGACTTTCTCACTCATTTTGTCCCTTCACTGGCTTCCCTTCCCCCGTGTTTTTAGTTTGCTCTGTGAAGCTTGAAATGATGAGGCCCTAAAATGTAATTAGCCAACTCCTTGATGCTCTGGTGATCTCTTTAGTCCCTTCACCTAATGAAGATATGTGAAATTTATTTTTTTTCTTTTGGGTCTGTCACAGAAAGGAAAAGCGTAAATTTTTCTTTACAGTCCATTCAATCCAACAAACAATTATTAAGTGCCTGCTGTATGCCAGGTCCAGTTACTAGGTGTTGGAGAGACAGAGGCAAAGTAAGAAACAGGAAATTAATATTCTTCTGGGCATGGGCACAACTTCCTATTAGGCACAGTTATTAGCTATTGGAGATATTGGGACCCCAATCCCAGAAAGAGCCTCTGACTTCAAAGAACATATTTGCTAATGGAGAAAAGCAGTAGCCAATAAATAAATAAATAAATACATTCTTAAAAAAGATATATACAAAGTAATTTTTTCAGAGGATTGGATACTATTATGATGATCAGGGTACACTTTTGTTGTGGTAGGTTCATTCCTCAGCAGAGTTTCCCCAAAGTGCACTTGGTCTAGCTACTTTGGTCCATGTAAAGTCCACTTCAGTGCCATATGCTAATTGGACTGGCATGGATGAATTAATTTCATCTCCTATAGCTTATTTTGAAAGATAGCACCTACACTGAATTTGCTCCTTTATTATCATTTCAGTGGTTTACTCTTCATTGCTGACTTTGGGTTTCCTGACTTTAAACCACTTTCCATCTACATGATAATACCTGTGGCCACATTCATAAGTTTCAGATCATTTCGTGAGTGCTCTTTTATGAGATACTGTATCTGATACTTCCCCAAGATCAAAGCACCATGGGCTCAGGTGTGTGGGTTCTGGAGGTGTTAATCAGTCCTGCTACAGCCAGGGGAGTTGGAGACAGAATCAGTCTCTCTTCTTTCCTCCCCTTTCCTCCAATACTAACCCTAAATCCAATTCTCTTTTTTCCTCCCCCACTTCCACTCATTCATTCACAATTCCTTATCACCCTCACCTCCTTATTAATGTATGCAGTATTGAGTCAGTAACCTCCCGAAATATACAGCCCAGAAGATCATCTACCTACTTCCCATCAGCAGCCTTCCTTCTGTGCCTAATTGACTATGCCATCCTTACTTGTTGAGGGTATTTTTGAGTTTTAGGATTTTCCCATACAGTATGATAACCTTCTTTTCCTGAAACAAAAAGCCCTGGAAACACACACACACACACACACACACACACACACACACACACACACACCTCTTTTATATGATAATATATATATATATATATATATATATATTTATGTAAGATGTATACATATCCTTTATAATATATATATTTATATATTTATATCTTTTATGTAAGATATAAGATAAATACATACATTAATATAAGATACATAAAATAAAAAATATATACATATATTTATATAATATATGAAAAATAAACATTATATATATTTTTAACACCCAGTCTTCATCTTTCATCCTTCCTAGATAACATTTGGCTGCTTGGTTTTTCCCTCTGCCCAAGTATTATATTTTTCAGAATTTGCACGTGAATCTTAGTAGAATTGTTGCTTTCCATGTCTAATGATTCTAAGGCTGATCATTTAATTGGTGAATTTCTCAAAATTGGTTTTTGCTGCCAATTGTCTTAAATGTTTAACTATCAGAAAAAGAAAAGGTAAGGAAGAGACAGTTATATAACTGTCTAGTTTTTTGAGTTTAAGCTTCCCATGAGTTAGATTTTTTCCATGTTTTTCCTGAACTCTATTATGGGTTATTGAAAATCAATTGTGTAGAAAAACTAATTTGCAGGATATAATTGATTCTCTTAACAACTCATGCTTCTTTACACTTCTTGCTCTTTCTTCTTCTAGGTTAATGATTGTCAGAATTCGGTCCAAGGACCACTGAGGATCCTGAGGTCCTTTTAGGGGATCTATGAGGTCAAAATATTTTCATAATAAGGCAGAACCATTTTTATTTCTAATACAGTAAATATCTATAGATATAACCCATATTTTTTTAAAAAAAGAGGATGCTTTTTGGAAGGGCATTTTCAGAAATTTTTAAAAGTGTTTTAAAGGTGTCCTGAGACTAACTATTGCTTTAAGTGCTTACATCTTAATCTTCTTTACAAAAAACCAAAAAATAAAATATGGTTTCCAAGGTAATCAAAGTTTGTCTTGCCCGAAAATATTTTTAGAACTACTCCTTTTAAAGTTTATTTTGTCTTTATTATCCTTTGATTCAGACAATGCTAAAATGGAATTTTTCTCTTTTTTAAAAAAGAAAAAAATGTTTATTAAAAATTTCTATCCAAAAGGTGAACCAGCACCCAGGTCCATTCTCAAAGTAGCCTCAGGTTGTGCCCTTTTAAAAATCTTGTTTTGTTTTGTTTTGTTTTTTTCCTTACTTCACATTTCACATCAAATAAATCAAATGAAATCCCTTCCATTTTGAGCTTCTTCTACTAAAGGCATCTGGATAGCCTTCACTTGCTCATGGCTGTTATTTACATTTTGTAAAATTTTGTAGCATTCTACAGTCCCAGGTAAATCCTTCAGAATTGTGTTTATGTAAACTCCAACATGGCCTGATATTCCAACTCAAATATAACAAATAGAAATGGAATGTCAAAGTAAGACAGGATTTTGTGGACAACCAAAGCTATGAACTATAGATGATAGAGGAGAAAGAAAGCTAATGGCAGTATATAGCAGATACTTTAAGTGTTTGACAAATTGATGTATTTAAAAAATATGCATTTGTATTTATATTTGTGTGTGTATATGTATTTATGTATTATATACATATCCCACATCTGTATAATCTACCCAGACATATACAAACATGTTATTTGTTCTTTATTTTTTAAGAGACCATTGATTTGTATGTGGATTGGATTTTTTTTTTATTTTAATTTTTTTTTTTACAAAAATTTTAAGCATAGCTAATTTTCCAGCATTGATAATTGCAAAACCATTTGTTTCAACTTTCCCCTCCCTTCCCCCAGATGGCAGGTTGACCAATACATGTTAAATATGTTAAAGTATAAGTTAAATACAATATATGTATACATGTCCAAACAGTTATTTTGCTGTACAAAGAGAATCAGAGAATTAGCCTATGAAGGAAATCAGAAATGTATGCGGACAAAAATAGAGGGATTGGGAATTCTATGTAGTGGTTCATAGTCATCTCCCAGAGTTCTTTGGCTGGGTGTAGCTGGTTCAGCTCATTACTGCTCTGCTGGAACTGATTTGGTTCATCTCATTGTTGGAGAGGGCCTCGTAGTGGATTGGATTTAAGTGAGATAGACATATGCACATACATACATATATGTAATACACACCTCCCCATTTATTCACAGGGGATAGAATGCAGGGCCTGAAGTCAAGAAGATTCATCTTCTTGAGTTCAAAACACCAGTTGTATAATCATAAGCAGGTCTCTTCTTCTAGTTTATGGCAGTTTCCTCATCTATAAAATGAGATAGAGAAGGAAATGGCAAACCACTCCGATATCTTTGCCAAGAAAACCTCAAATGTGATCACAGAGTTGGACAGAACTGAACAACAATTTCTCTCTATATGTGTGGGTGTGTATTTAGACATACATACATACATACAGAGAAATGTCTATACATATGAAGAAATGTATAAGGCACATATTTATATGTACATGTGTATCTGTATTCATTCATATATATGTGTGTGTACACATACACATCTGTCTCTATTACTTGTATTTAGATAAGATCTACATAGGTTTCTGTAAGTTCCCCAATCTCTCTGCCTTCATTCATACTATAGTACTTTGTCTGGTATTCATGTGTATGTAACAACTGGCAAGGAGAACATCTGGGATTCAGATGAATTAATAATCTCTTATAGATTCATCTTATATAAGAAGACAGAAGTCTGAGTGGTTGTAAAATTTGTATATGTTGATTTTATGTCCTAAAGATAAGAACCTAATCAAAACATTTTCAGAAGGCAGCTATCTAATGTTCTAAAACACATTGACCTCAATTTGCACCAAATATTTTGAATATTTAAAGCCCTTTGCAAAGACGTATTTATGATCAGAAGCTAGGTAAGGTTGCAGTGCCTTCTGGAAGATGGAAGGAAATGACTTGCAAAGCCCCATTATATTCTTAGCCCCCCGAGCTCCCAGTCCAGTTGCTCAGCTTGCTTAGTCATGCTGCTGTGTCATGTCAATAGTGCTTTCTATCCCAGCTTGCACAGAGTCAGGAAGAAGCTCACCCTGGGGAATGGACCCCATGTGAAAGCTTGCTGTGAGATAAGATACACGTGTGTTTCTATAAGCTCCCCAGCCCCACCCCTTCACATTTACTGACAGTATGGGCTTGGCAACCATGGCTGGTGGCCCAGGCCACTGTGGGCAGTGGCATTCACACAGGTGAATTGCCCCTCCTACCCCAGCTGGAGACCAAAAGGGGATGCTCGATGACAAAGATTTCTTTAACAAAACATCTTCTGTTTCTGGTGCCCTGGAATTGAAGGTGAGACACTGGTTAGGGAGGGAGTTGCTTTAGGGACCCATAAATAGAGAGGGTAGGAGGGAAGAAGGGGAGGGAAGAGAGAGGGAGAGGAGGGGAAGAAGGAAGGGAGGGGGGGAAAGAGAGATGGACAGACTGACAGAGGGAGGAAGGAAGGTAGAAAGAGAAAAGAAGGAAGGGGAGGGAGGGAGAGAGGAGAAAGGAAGGAGAAAAAAAGAGAGGGAAAGAGAGATAGAGGAAGGGAATGAAAAAGAGAAAAAGGATAGAAGGGGAGAAAAAAAAGAGGAGGAAGGAAGGGGATTGAGAGAGGGAGAGAGGGAGAGGGAGAGGGAGGGGGAGAGGGGGAGGAGGAGAGGGGGAGGGGGAGAGGGAGGGGGAGCGGGAGAGGGAGGGAGGGAGGGAGGGGAGGAGAGGAGAGGGAGAGTGAGTATGTGTCTCTGAGGTAACCAAGAGCTAGGTCATTTTTGTTTTTTCTGCTTGCTGAAACCATGGACATAATTGAAAATCCACACAGAAAAGATCATGGTAACTCACATGTAGATGTCCTCTCTCAGGTAGAGGTTTAGAAACTCTTGATTCAACATTCCTTTTTCTAAAGAAACTTTTTGTAATGGACTCTCTCTCTCTCTCTCTCTCTCTCTCTCTTTCTCTCTCTCTCTCTTTCTCTCTCTCTCTCTCTCTCTCTCTCTCTCTCTCTCTCTCTCTCTCTCTCTCTCTCTCTCTCTCTCATCGAAGGAAGGCAAATGGGGCCACTTTGGACTCCTTTCTGTTATCTCCCCCCGACTCCCACTCCTGCCTCAGAAGAGCCATCTCTCATAACATAATTTCCAGGTTAGAAAATGGCTTTCCTAGTGTTGCTGCCTTCCTGGTACAGACAGAGGTATTTAAGAAGGAAGAAAGACTTTATAAGCAAAACAAACAACAACAAAACCCCAAAGCTTTGAAAATCGATTTTTAGCCTTCAAAGCCAGCTCATTTGTGCATGCTGGGGCACATATTTGCTTTTCCTGCCTCAGAGGTCACGGTTTCAATTTTTGTTTTGTTCATGTGGTGAGTGCATACAGTGGCAAGAAAGCAACCGGGGTGTGTGAAACTCTCCCAGCAGAAGGAGAGGCCCGCCTGTGTGGAGGGAACGAGTCCCCTGCTCCTCTGGCCTGGTGACTGAGGAAACATTTTGGGAACAGAGATGTCCTCGTGGGGTCAACAGAAAAATCATCTTTTCCAAAGTGGTCAAAGCTGGGGCTCCAGTGTTTATAGAAATGGTGGTGGAGAAGTTGAGTAACAGGTGGATTAGGCGAGACTGGGTGATGCAATGGAAGGAAGGACTTTTCTTGAAAGTTAGGAGCCTTGGGTTCTGATCTCCGCCGGGTGGCAGACTGGCTGCCAGTGTGACCTTGGGCAAAAATCTTGAATCTCATTTTCTTCTTCTGCAAAATGAGAGAGTTTGGACAAAAGGTGGCAAGTAAGTTTTCTTTTAGCTTGAAATGATACCGTCAATATCGCATATGCTATTGAGCTTACATAGCATGGGGATATTGAGGGCCATATGTGTGTAGACAAACATTTGTATTTATGCTCCTTAGGACCCCACTTTTGTTTTTCAGTCATGTCCAGCTCTTTGTGGTCTCTTTGGGGGTTTTCTTGGCAAAGATACTGGAGTGTTTTGCCATTTCCTTCTCCAGCTCATTTCCCAGATGAGGAACCTGAGGCAAACTGGGTGAAGTGACTTGGCCAGGATCACACATCTGGGAAGTGTCTGAGGCTGGATTTGAATTCAGGCCTTCCTGACTCCAGGCCTAGCACTCTGTCCACTGTACCATCTGGGTACTTAGGATCCCACGATGTGTATACTCACAGCATAGAAAATACATTTGCCTGAATATGAGCCATGCTTTCCTCCAACTAGAACTGAGCGAAAACCTGAATGCTACCTTTAGCTGGTGGTATTTCTCAATCCATTCAGGTTTGCAACCCATACTCTTTTGTCATTATTGTTGTTTGTTTTGTTTTGTTTTTTAACAGTAGCTTTATTTTCAAAATATATGCAGATACTTTTCAACATTTACCTTTGCAAAACTCTGTGTTCCATATTTTTCTCCCTTCCCTCCACCCCCTCCCTTAGATGGCAAGTAATCCAATATACGTTAAACATGTGCGATTCTTATATTTCCACATTTATCATGTGCAGCCCATATTCAAACTAATATGTAGCAAATTTAGGTTTTCTAGAATATTTTTTCCTAGTACTTAAGGAGTTCTCACTTTTCCTCAAAGATGATCTCTTTCTCTAGAATCCTTGGTCATAGCAAATGCAGTACTTTTGAAAAAGCAGCTGCCATGTAAACACCGTATGTTTTGTTGACAAATGCAGCATTTCCGTGCACATTTTAAATATGCAGAACTCTGAAAAATGCAGGTATAAATTACATCTAATTATGGGCCAGCATGGCATTTATTATAAAGTAAATTGGTATTGTTACTGTGAGAGAAGTGTAAAAAATGAAGGAGGAAGGTATTTCCAGGGATTGAAGTCCTTGAAGCTGCCCTCCCAGGGAAGTTATCTTCCCAGAGGAAGTAGCTGTCAGAGGAGGAATTGAGTTTGTGCTGAGGACGAAGCTTTGGCAGAACCGGGATAAGTGAGAAGGTGCCGTGTCAGAGGAAGAGGATGGGGAGAGGGCTGGATCCTCAAATGATGATAGGGAGAAGTTTCAGGAAGGGCAGGAAGATAAAGAGAGGCCTTGTTGCAGCACCTCGGTGCTAGGCAGGCTTTGGGATTGGCCGGGATCGGGGACAAAGTCCAGCTGCAGGTGGACGCCGCGTCCTTGCTGGGCCCTGTCCCAGGAGGCTCTTCCAGCGCCAACATTCTTCTCAGCCAACCTTTAAGAAGGGTTCTGCCTTTCGTGGGCCTGGCAGGTGAGGGGGATCTAAGAAACTATAGCGAAGAAGCTTTCAAAACAGCATTTATCATCAGATAGAGAGGAGAGCATTGACTTCGGATCCACAGGCCAAGTTACTGGGAAAGTCAGCTGACGTTCATCTGAATCCGCCGGAACTTTGTACCTTGAAGTATAAATGACTGTACTGGGACTTTGTGAACTTTTGCCACCTAGTCATTTCAGGGAGGTGTGATGCCGGAGGCCCACGGACCGGTTGTTGGTGATGGAAAATAGCCCGCTATTGTCTGGTAACCAAGACATGGAGTATTCAGTTGTAGGTGAGCGAGCCCAATGATGGTACGGGTCAGCTTGCGGGACCCCAGAGAGGACCCTCCTGACCTCTGATCCTCACCAGGCTCGCTTTTCCCTAGAGAACAAGCCGGCCCTTTGTTCTGTTGGAACTCAACTGTGTACTGGAAGGGACGCTCCCTCTTGGGGCTCCGTGGGTCCGTTTGGACGAGTTCTAAAAAACATGGACATCGGCCCCAGGCTTTTGGTCATCTAAGGAGTTTTGTCTTTGGGTGACCTTGTAAAATCCAGCGCGCTTTCACATGCTGGTTCAGGACCCCGGGCAGACGGGGGTCTGATGGGGCTGGATGGGCGAGGTGGGATCGATGGAGCAGGGAATACAAATGAGCATTCGCCAGGCAATTAATAACTCGACATTTTCCAGCTCAAGTCCTCTGCTGTGGAATGACCGTGATCATTATTGGTAACAATAGCGACAGCACTAGCGACAAAGTACCAAAACCAAGAAAAGGAAGGCGACCCTAAAACTTTTGCATTAGGAGGGGCAGGCCCCGGCCCGGGGTTCGCACACAGACCCCCTTCCGCGAGTTCGCGTTCTGATCATGTGTCTGAGGTGGCTCTAGCATCTTAACCACACATCTGGATGGGTGAGGTGGGGCAGACTCATGCCATCTGCATTCAGCTGTTTTCCCTTAAGTGCAAAAGATGTAAACAACGGCGTCCCCATAGCGCTTTTTTTTCATTTATTTTTTAGTTTGTTTTTTTTTAACCTTTGTTGTGAGGGATTCAGGGTAGTGGCAGTTAACTTGAAAAACTGGCGTGGCTTAAGTTGTGGGGAGGGGGGCGTCTCCCCTCCCCCCCAGCCCTGACCAGTTTGGGCTTTTCTTCTTATTGTCTGAGGAGGGCGGCGGAGGGGGCGGGCCGGGCGTGGGGATGCCGGGAGGGAGCCACCTCGTGCTGTCTGTGTGTGTGTTTGCGTTTGGGGAGAGCGGAGGGCACCCAGCTCGGCTCCGAGCGCTCTTGCAGCCCGCCTGCCAGCAGGGGGAAGAGCGTGGGGATGGAGGCGGGAGGCCATGCCGGCTCCGGGTGGGTGTCTGGGGGGAGCGGGGAGCAGAGGCGCTCCCGGGGAGGCTGGGGCTGCTCCGGCCTGCCGGGGCTCACAATGGGGAAGCGGGCGATTATGCAACCTCGGAGCCCCCTCTCTCTCTCTCCCTCCCTCCGTCCCTCCCTCTACTCTGCCAACATTCGATTTCTCTCTCTCTCCCTTGTGTTTTCAAACAGGAAGTGCACGCTTGTGTGTAACGTGCCGCCGGGTCCCAGAATGAAGGAGTGAGGTCTCCCAGCTGCCCGCGCCGGATCCTCCGCTCCGCAGCCCGCCGCAGTTTACAGAGAGCACCCTGAGGCAAGCAGGGTAGCCGCCTGATCCAGGTAAAAGGGGGCCCGGGCGGGGGCTGCTCCTCACAAGCTGGCACCGATGGCCGTCCCCTTCTCTCAGCTGTGCCCCCTTGCCCCTTCCACCGTATCGTTGGATTCTGGCTCCCCGTCTTCCGTGGCTCGCCGCCCCCTCCGCCGCTCCGTGAGGAGATGCTTAGCCCTGCCCGGATGGGTGGGAGAGGCGGCGAGTGCCCATCGCGGCGGGCAGCCGGCTCCTCGTGCCGCCGATGCTGCCTCTGCCGGCCTCCTCCCGTATGCTGCCACTGCCGTTCTGGCAGCTCTTTGTTCCTGGCACAGGACAATTCTTAAGGGTGATTTTCTGGGGTGTGCTGGGAAGCTGCTGAAACCGGGCTTTTGATTTTGGTTGAGAGGAGGTGCTGGGGAGAGAAAGAAGGGTTTGGAGGTGAAGGGGGTGTGAGGGCAGGAGGAAGGGTCTTGCCCTCTTCCTTTCCCTCTGAAGGAAATGTCCGAGCTCCTGAAATGCCCCTTCTTTAGTTGAGAGAGTGCTGGGCTCCTTCCTTTCCGTGGCACAGAACCCCGGCCACTCGGTGGAAACTAGCTGCGCAGGGGACCTTGGGCAGAGAGAGAAAGGGGCACAGACACTGGCATGGCAGAACTGAGGAGTGAGTTATTTAGTCTGCTGTCTGGCCCGTTAATTCCGTCTGGTTTCTCGCTCAGGCTTCCTTTGCCTAGACAGAAGCTACTTTTTTAAAGTGGAAGCCAGACATCTTCGGTTTGTTAAATGTTGCTCATCGCCCAGTGACCATCGATCCCAGCTTTTCTTGGCTCTGGCCAGCTCAGTGGTACCTCGTTCCATCCTAGCAAAGATGTCACCGGGCTCAGAGAAGAGTGGCTTTTGTCTGACTCTGCTCTCCAGCCATCCTCCTGGCTCTTCTCCTCTCCTGTAAATCCCTAAATCGGTGGAACTTTTTCACCAGCCAGATCCCGGCCATACTCTGTTGCTCAGTGCTGGCAGCTGACATTTATTGGGCGTTTTAAGATTCTCAGAGCACTTTGCTATTCATTCAGCAAGTACTAAGAGCCTCCTGGGTGCCAGGCAGACTGCTAGGTGTGGGGGATAGGAAGAGAAGGCATTTCCCCACGGACACACCGTCCTCCTTGAAGCAAACCAATGGCCGAGCAATGGGGATGAGGAAAACCAGTTTGATATGAAGTTATTTTGGATTGTAGATTGAGTTATGTTAACACTTGATGCAAAAAAACCAACCAAAAAATTTTTTTTTAGAAACTAATTTCCGTACATAGTAGTGATGAAAGAAATAATTTACCCCCAGGGGTATTCCCTCCCATTCAGCATCATTGTAGGAGGGCCGGGGAAGAGTGGTTCTTCTTATGGCTCTTCCAAGAAAGGACAGAATTCTGTTCCGACATGCACCATCTTTCCCCGTATTGGGCAATCAGGGTTCGCCCGGCGCCAGAGTTAGTTGTGATTTTTAAGAGCATGATATGGATTCCTGCCAGGAACACTATAGGGGATGAAAGATTAATTGAGATTTCATTTCGATTCCGTGGAAGAATGAGTGATGGATGGTGGCAAAGTGAACACATGGTCAGATGGAGAGATTGCTGGCTCTGGAGTTGGAGGACCTGGGTCCAAATATCACCTCTGACAGCTTCTGTGTATGTGACCTTAAAGCTTAAGGAAGCCTTTCCCATGGACCTCCATTTCCTCGTCTGTATAAAATGAGTCTCTGAGGTCTTTTTCAGCTTTCAAGATCGGCTTAGGGCTGGAAAGGAACCACATAATCCATCCTTTTCATTTTAGGGGGTGTCCAAGATCACATAGGTAACAGTAAATGGCAAAGGTAGGGTTTAGAATCCAAAGGTGTCACCTTTCCCACTACACCAACCTGCCTTTGATCCTACCGTCCTTTTTCTTCTATTGAACCAGGATGGGGACGCAGTGTGTGATTTCCTAGGTTTAGGGAACTCCCAGATGATAAAATTCTCTCTCTCCTGGTTCAGTTTCCCACCCACTCTACGATTCACAATCTTAGTTGTCCAAAGCCCCAGGGGTTAAGTGATTTGCTAAGAGTCACTCACTCAGTAAGTGTCCTAGAAGAGACTTGAACCCAGGTCTCTGCCTGTATTCAAAGCTGGCTCTCTGTCTCAGCTACCATATTGCCGTATCGGTCATAGAATCACCTTCTTTATTTGTGTCTGTTGGGATCTCAAACCTCAGCCTTCTACTATACAGCTGTTTTAGGATTAAAATAACAATAAACAGGTCATAGAATCCTATGTTTATAAGAGAGAGATACTTTTTAGGTCATCTGGTTCTAACTCATTTTATAGATGAAGAGAGACCCAAGAGACCCCAAAACTCACAAGAAAATACAAGGTGAAGGCACGATTTGAACCCACATTCTTGACTCCAACTTCATCACTTTGGTTTTAGCAACATATATCCAAATACACCTTTAGGAGTAAAAAAAACCAATTTTATGCTTCTATTTTAGAATAGAGAAAGTAAAGTAAGTCGAGGCTTTCTTTTGTCAAAGAGTTTATACTGTCATATAGTGTCCTCCAGCAGTCAGAGGAAAGAAGGAATTTCGCAGAACCAGGTGGCTGCCCCTTATTTTTTTAAGGAAGGAATTTAATGGAGATGTCAGGGTTTGTGATTCTTTGGAAAAGGTACCCTGGGATGAGAAGGGTAAATAAGGCCTGGAAAATGAACCTTAGCCTGGTGTGCATTAGTGTTTCCCAGTCATTAAGTTTTAGGATGGAGCTTTCAGTCTGCCCATCACTTCCTTGGCATCCCAGGAGAAAAGTGGAAAATGGCTGTCTCACTTTAGTGCGTCCCCCGAGCGATTGCTCCCAAGTGACTAACTTGTGACACGGGGGACATCCTGAGCATCATTTCAGAATGTCTTTAGCCATTCAGTAAGAGGCTGAATTAACTAATGGCAACTGAGCCCTAGAATTACTCCGAATTAGGTGTTGCTGGGTTGACTGGGCCAGATCCACTTTTCACAATAATTATAAGGACAGCATTAAAGAGTGGCAGGATGATGTAGGGGGTAGAGGGCCAGCCCAGGAGTCTGGAGGACCTGGATTCAAATCTAACCTCTAATACATATTTGTTGAATGACTTGGGGCAAATTCTTCCATCTCTCTGGGTTCTTGACTACTGGGTGTGTAGATACTTCTATAAGTGGATTTAAACTCCTGAGCAAGTTTAGGGGAGTTAGTTATCTGTTATCTGTGGAGGGAGTTTCCACCCAGATGAAATCTTGGTTTTGAATGAATAATAACAACAGTCATAAAGCTCACAGAAACTTGCAAAGTGCTTTACTTTCATGATCTCCTTTGTCTTCCATAGTCCTGTGAGATAAGTACTAGAGGTGTCATTATCTCCCATTTTTCTGATGAAATAAAAGCTGGGATGGAGAAAGAGAGGGAAGGGGAGAGAGAGAAGAGAGATAAAGGGAGAGAAGGAAGGGAGATAATAGCAGACAAAGGGGGAGGGAGGAAGAGAGAAGAAAGAGAAAAGGGGAAGGAGGAAAGGGAGAGGGAGGGAGTGGAGTCAGAGAGAAGGGGGAGACATAGGCAAAGGGAGAGGGGAAAGGAAATGGGAAGAGTCGAGGAATGGAAAAGAAAAGAGGGAGGAAACAGATAAAGAGGGAGGGGGAAAGAGAAGAGGAAAGTGAGGAATGAGAAGGGAGAAGACCAGGAGGGAATAGAGAGACAGAATAAGAAAGGGGAAGGGAGAGGGACAGAGAGAGGGAGAGAGTGGAGAGAGAGAGACTAGAGGGAGTTGGGAAGGGAAATGGGGAGAGAAAGAGAATGGAAGGGAAAAGAGGAAAGAGAAGAGAGAGAAGGGAAGGAGGGATGAGAGAGAGGGGGAGAGGAAGAGAAGGAAGGAGGGACTAGAGAGACTGAGAGTAAGAGAGAGAAAGGAGAAGAGGGAAAGGAGAGGGACAGAGACAGAGAGGGAGGGATTCGAGGAAATTGAGATTAAATGACTCAGCCAGGTTCACACAGCTGGGGAGGACCTAAGGTGGGCTCTTAAGCCTGGCTTTCCTAACTCCAGGAACAGCACTCTGTCCTGTCCCCTGTGAGGATCTGCCACAGACCAGGCTTTGTCTTGTTAGAATTTAATACTTCCCTGACTGTGATGCCTTTTATTCCTGCTTCCCCTCCAAGACCAGATTTATCTGGGTTTCATCAGCATAGTATGTGCTAGCATTGCCAACGCCTGGAGGCACGTTCACGCCAGTCTTTTCACTTGACCTTAAATCATGTTCTGGGATTAAGGCTTCCCTATCCTGAATGGTGCGGTTGGCACATTTTAATATTGTGGAACAATAAAAAGCCATGGGGTGCCAGAGGCAGTTGGGCTTCCCCCAAGAGGGCAGTGCCACCTTTTGTGGCGTTATCCTTTCAGAGCTGGAAGCGACCTTAGAAGCCCCTTATTGAGCAGATGAGGAAATGGAGGCTCAGATTGGGGGATTTGCCCTACGTAGGAAAGAACAGTCAGAATTCAAACTCAAATCCTCTGACTCCAAATTCAGCGCTCTTACCACGTTATTTGGTTCGAGATTGTGAGGGCATGATGGAGAATGCATCTGTTCGCTGACTTTGACGTCACTCAGGTGAGCCTGACTCAGTGACTCGCTTGCCCTAGGAAGACCAGGCCTGCCCACAGCCACCCCGGGCTCCCTCTGCACATCATTCAGCCTCCCAAGTTTCAACTCAGTGTTGTGAGGACCCTACTCCCCCTGCCAAGAAGAGTGAGCTCAGCTGCCAACCCAGCCAGAACAGATCTGGCATCTGGGGGGTGGGGGGAGCCAGTCCAGGCAGAATCTTGACTTTGGATAAGTTCTTGTGCCCATATTGAGTCTCTGTAATAGGGACGTCGGAGGTCCTCTGACATTTAGTAATTCTTAGTCACTGTATCTGTTATAGTTTTCTTTTCCAGAATATTTCCCCACAGTTTTTTTTTTTTTTTAAACTTTTATCACCTCCTATTGATACAGTTGGTACCGTGCTACCAACTGGCATAAGAAGGCAGGAATAGCCCAGGGGGCTATGTGGTAGAAACTTGGATTCTAGGCCTGCCTCAAACACGTACTGTCTGGGTGACCTTGGAATGATGTTTTGATTTTTCATTTTCCAAATGAAGGAAGGCTCTCCAAAATTGCAAGTCTCAGAGAAGGTGCCCTTTCTCTATCTAGACCTCTCCTGTAATGAGTAAAATCAGTGCGCCAGTTCCTTTCCTAATTATTCCAATCAGTCCTCGCCTCAGTGTCAGTATCTCCATCAGTTGGTGGCTAATAAATGTTTGTAGACTCACTGATTTAGAGGTGATGATTGCCCTAATTCTCGTATCGGGAAGGCAATTGAGAAGCTACAAGTGGGCCGTCCAAATTCTGAATGTGGAAGAGGTTTCCAGTCTGTGCCAGGATCTGTTGAAGAAAGGAGGATGTTTGGCCTGGAGAAGAGACAGGGCCTGCTATAGCTGTATTCAGAGTGGGCATTTAAATGGCTTTGAAAGGTTATCTTGTCACAGAGGATTGATTGGACTTCTTCAGGGCCTTGCGGCAGAATTAAGCTGGAAATTGAGGCTTTTGGAAGGGAAAACTTCACAACAATTCCTGCTGTTCCAAAGCAAGAGTCCTTGTGGAAGAGTCCAGGCAATGACCAGCTGCCTGCTTTGTCTAACATGGGCTGTCATCCTAGTCTGGCGTGTTGCCCAAGCACTCCAGTCCCTTGACATGATGATGCTTTCTTAGGGCCTTTGCAACTCCGATATGATACCCAGGAAGAATACTGGTAAGTGAATGGGCGGATGCGAATGAAGATCTTCTTTAATAGAGATTGATAATTGAGCACAGTTAATGTTCAAGTTGGGTCTTGCCAAATTTATTTTATTTCCCACTTCTCCGCTGATCTTTTCCCTCCAGAGCGTAACCATTCATGTCTTTAAGAGAATCTTGCTACTCGAATGGTATACAGTATACTTTTGACTTAATTATGCATTGGAATTATGGAACTGAAATATTAGAGCATCTTCTTGTTGCATTGTTGTGAACACGTATCCCTATGATAGAATGATTGGATATTTCACAGACACAGTTTGCCTGTTGAATGGATGTTAAAATCTCATCTTAAAATTTTGTGATGGTTATTCAGTTATGTTGGGCTCTCTGTGACATCATTTGAAGTTTGCTTGGCAGAGATTCTGGAATGATTTGCTATTTTATTTTATTTTTTTTTTTTTTTTTTTTGCTGAGGCAATTGGGGTTAAGTGACTTGCCCAGGGTCACACAGCCTAGGACGTGTTAAGTGTCTGAGATCAGATTTGAACTCGGGTCTTCCTGACTTCAGGGCTGGTGTTCTCTATCCACTGCACCACCTAGCTGCTCTATGCTCATTTTTTTTTTTTAAAGATGAATAAAATAAGGCAAACAAGGTTAAGTGATTTGCTTAGGGTTACACAGCTAATGTGATATATAAAAAATTTGAGTGACATCATTTCTGGGTAATTAATCATTTTATTAATTATGGCTACCAAATAATTAATAAAAAAAGATGGTCATTTGGCTGCCCAAGACCTCCTCTTGGAACCTGCTCAGTATTTATCTATCTTGCAAGAATGAGTGTTCCTGAGGGGGAAAATCAACTCTGATTGGTCAACAATTAGCAAGCTAATGAATATTATAATGAGAGGTGGGTCTATCCTAATAAGGAACTGGATAAGGGAAGGACTTGACTGATTATGTGAGTTTTACTGGGAGGAGAAGGAGGAAATCTTAGATGTAGGGTGTACCCCTCACCAAACCCAAGTCACACCATGGAAGCTCCCTCCCTCTTGAGTGAAGTCTGAACAAGATGAGGAGAAAGTGTCCTTCAGGTGATGGCTGTATAACCTATAAGGGACTGATTTCTGAAGGAGGAAATAGAAAGGGATAAAACTTTAGTTCCATTTCAATAATTGCTTATTAATATGAAAGAGAAATATTCATTTCTCTTGTTAGTCAGTGTCTGAGACCAATTTTGAACTCAGGCCTTCCTGATTTCAGGCCTGCTGTTCAAAACTGTACCACTTAGCTGCCCCTTCAAGATCAGATTTATTCTGTTTGGTCCCCGAGGGCGAGTGGAAGTTTTAAAAAAGCAGATTTAAAGGAGGGCAGGGAAAAAAATCTCAATAATTTGAGTTGCTTAAAAATGCAAAGTGGCTGTCCTGAGGGATACAGTGAAGATTTCACCTTGGTCTCTTGTTAAAAAGTTAGACTTCCCTTTGATGTCTGGGTTGGGTTTGAGGGTCATTGAGGTCTCTCCCAACTCTTAGACTCTCTGATTCTGCAATCATGCAGAAGTTCCTTCCTAGCTGGAGCTAAAATCTGTGTCTTCTTGTGCTTTTTGCCTGTTGTTCCTCACCTTCTTTGTCCTAATTGGTACTCACTTTCAGGACCAGGCAGAATAAAGTCAATCCATTTTCTCTTTGAAAACCTTTTGAGTGGTTGAAGGCATTGTTCCCATCCCCCTCAAGTCTTCCCTTCTCAGCACTAACCACAGTCTTTCTCTCTCCTTGCTCTCCATGGCAGAATTTCAAATCCCTGCTCATGGCTGCCATTCTCCTCTGTTTCTAGCTCATTAATTTTCCTTTGGAAAATGGGATGCCCAGAATGGACAAGACACTGGCAGCACGGCATGTTGCAGTGTTCTCAAACCGGACAGAAATGGGGACAAAATTACAAAGATCCTTATGAGCTGCAGATTGACTTAGACAACCACATATTAATATTATCTAGATTTTATTGTCTTCTGTATTTTGTTAAAGACTACCTAACTATATGTTAATCTGGTTCTGGTCACACTTCAGAGTCTTGGATATACTACCTTGGGTAGTAGGAAGAATGAGACCTTAATTTCAAATCCTATCCTTTTTCACTTTCTGGTTCTGTGTTCTAGTTCACTTTCTAGTTTCATTTTTTAGTTCTGTGATCCTGGGCATGCATTTTGTCCTTCATGAACATCAGTTTCCTTATCTAAGGAATAATACCCCAAAAGTCCATATGAGATATTCTGTGAAAAGTATTTTTCAGACTTTAAAAGCTATGTAAATTTTGGTTCTTATTATTATTCAAGATAAAGTACCAAGCCTGGAATCAAGAAGACCTGAATTCAAATCTAGCCTGAGATACTTCCTAGGTGTTACCTCAGTTTCCTCATCTGTAAAATGAGCTGGAGAAGGAAATGACAAATCAGCCCTAAGTGGAGTCACGAAGACACCACTGAAAATGACATGTATGGACACTGTACTTGTATTTTTGCAAACGAAGCCAACTCCTTTTTTGTGTGTGTGGGGGGTCAGGGGTGAGATTCTGTCACTTACTAGGACTTAGCTTTAACAAACACACAAGTCCTTTCTGTATACAGTGTACCATGTGGAGAACACTCTCCAGTCTAGTAGAAGGATGCTCCAGAGAGGTGGTGTATTGTATTGTATGTCACTGATCGGGACCAGATTTTCTCAGATCCATGGAGGGAAGGAAGGCTTCTTCTGAACTGTAGGATCTGGAAGAACTTCATGGAGGATAGAGCACTCTTTAAAATCCTAGAGTTTTGTTTTTGTTTTGTTTTTTTAAACCTCCTAGCAAAGGAGAGCCACCCTAAGTACAGCCAGTGCAGTGTGGGTTCCTCCAGGACTGGGTCTGATTCATGTTTGTCTTTCATGTATCCCCAAGGCCTGGCATTAAGTTGGTGCTTAAAAGCTGTTGAATTAGAGGACTGTAAAGTGACTTTTACCTGAGGAGAATTATGAAAGGCTTTGTACTCTCTCCTTGGTTGTAATTACCTCCAGGGCAGGGGTGGCCCCAGAATCCAGCTTACTACATAATAGGTACTTAATTAATATTTGTTGAATCACTGTTGCAAAAAGGATGGTGTTTTAAGTTCAGGTTTTTTGGGGTTTTTTTTGGTCATTTGAACACTTCCCATGGGACTCTTGTGAACTTTATAGAGTTCCCTGTCTCCCTTTCTAGGTGGCCCACAAAATCCATTTAAAAATCAGTCTTAGGATTTGGCCGGGGGTCTTCAGATACCTCACAAATTCAGCTGTGGGAGCCATAATTTCTTACTTATTAAAGAGAATTGGAAAAGTGAAGGGCCTTTGCAAAATCATATAAAATTTGGCCAGAATTGGAATTTAAGTCCAGTTGTTTAGGATCTTGAGTTGTGTTTACACAGGCAAGCCAATGAACAGGGCCTGTTGGAATTGTTCCTTCAGAGTTCCTAAGTCCAAAAGAGGGTGATCTTTCTCTTCCTTTGTCCATCTCCTCCCTCCCCACACTATAAATCTATTCTTTTCTCATCATATAATGCTATTGAGTCACTATCAATAAGGCTTTAGAGGCAGATCAGTACATAGAGAGGATGCTAGGCTTCTAGTCCAAAGACCACTTTCACACTTTCACACATTCATTGATCTTGACTCTGGACTAGGTCTTTGATCTGTTAAGTCTCAGTCTCCTTTCCTGCAAAATGAAATTTTCTTTCTTTCTTTCTTTCTTTCTTTCTTTCTTTCTTTCTTTCTTTCTTTCTTTCTTTCTTTCTTTCTTTCTTTCTTTCTTTCTTTCTTTCTTTCTTTCTTTCTTTCTTTCTTTCTTTCTTTCTTTCTTTCTTTCTTTCTTTCTTTCTTTCTTTCTTTCTTTCTTTCTTTCTTTCTTTCTTTCTTTCTTTCTTTCTTTCTTCTCTCTCTCTCTCTCTCTCTCTCTCTCTCTCTCTCTCTCTCTCTCTCTCTCTCTTTCTTTCTTTCTTTCTTTCTTTCTTTCTTTCTTTCTTTCTTTCTTTCTTTTCTTTCTTTCTTTTCTTTCTTTCTTTCTTCTTTTTAAGTGACTTGCCCAGGGTCACACAGCTAGGAAGTGTTAAGTGTCTGAGACCACATTTGAACTGGGGTCCTCCTGAATTCAGGGCTGGTGCTCTATCCACTGCGCCACCTAGCTGCCCCCAAATCATGATATTTAATACTTCATCATATAAGTTATTATAAAGATAAAGTAAGTTGTTCTAGAGAGAATTTTTTTTAACATCATAGTGTCATAGAAGAATATGTTGGACCTGCTGATTTGTAGTTTCATTAATGTATCAAGATATTTTTTCTAATAGTAGTAGATATGAATTTGGACTGATGTTTTCAACCATAATGGATAGAGAGCTAGACCTAGAGAGTCATCTTTCCGAGTTAAAATCTAGCCTCAGATATTTCCTAGTTGGGTGACTCTGGATTAATTACTTCATTCTTTTTGCCTCAGTTTCCTTATCTGTAAAATGGATGGAAGAAGGAAATGGCAAACTGTATCTTTGCTAAAAATACTTCAAATAGATCACAATTTGGATATGGATGAAACAGCTGAACAGTAGTTCAACCATAAGTTTTTATGAAGAGTCTACACTTGTGCTAGGAATCTGCTAGATCAACTTAAATATGTTCAGCAAACTTATATTCTGTTGGGGGGGGGGCAGCAGGATTGTTTATATATGTTTATATATAATATGTTATACATATACATATGTGTATATGTACACACACACATATATATATATATATACATATATAATATCTGTTTCTATGTTTTTCCACCTATATCTTGTATCCCAATGAAAAACCTTTGAAGAATGAAAAAGGGAAAAGAGAAAGGAACAAGCATTTATTAATTCTATTATGTACCAGGCTCTGAGCAATTTTATTATCTCATTTGATCTTAAGAAAGTCCTAGTTCTAGTTCTTTTATTTGCTACCTGTATAACATTGCTTAAGTCTCATACCTACTCCCATCCTTCTTCTATAAAATGGGCTGGGGTGGGTTGAGCTAGATGAGCAGATACTGTGATCTGTGATCTTGGGTTTGGTTTTTTTTTAAACATTTTGATAACTACATTTCAATATAAGTGATTTCTTTTGTAATCCTTCATATTTTATTTTATGCATTGAAAACCATTATTCTGGAAAGACTTTTTCAGTTTGCCCAAAGAGAGGTCCATGATATTAAACCACTTTTGATATTCTTTGGATAAAAAAATAGATCCAGGATGCAGCTCCAGATTTCAACCCTATAAAGTTGTAGGTAAGTTTTTGTGGCCACCCTGCTCCTGGACACTTTGGTGAGGCATCCACATTCCCTTTTGACCGGTAGCATGAAGTAGAGATGGTTTGCTGAGGTTAGGACTATGATCTGTGACCTCGGAACAGAACCGAGTTAACGACTTGCAGAGAAGTGACTGTAATCCATCTTGCTGTCAGTGCTTGAGAGATAGATAATGTGCCGGAATCAGGAAGCCGAGCCTGTATGGTGAGTGTTTCTGCTTTTTAATTTTGTGAAGGAGGCTGAATAATCTGAGTGAGTCATAAATCAAAACATTTGAGGCTACTTCCCAAGAGGCAGCTTATTAAGGTAGAAAGAACACTGAACTTGGCTTCCAGGAGAGAACATTGAACTTGGACTCCAGAAAGAGAACTCTAGCCTTGGATCTCAGAAAGACTTGGATTTTCTAGGCTTGCCTCTAACATGAATCGCTGTGGGCAAGTCATTTATTTAATGTCACTGAGCCTTGCTCTCTGCCCCTGTTGAACAGTAGCAAAGTGGGGATAATCATACCTCTAGAACCTACCTACCAATCAGGATTGTTTTGAGGGCTGGCTGAGATATATTGTAGGCAGGGCCCTTTATAAACTTTAATGGGTTGAGTAAATGTCAGCCTTCATTATTATAGATATTGTTGTTATTTTCATCATCCTCACAGGTGGCTGGATAAGAGAGTGAGCAATCTTGATAAAAGCCAAATCATACTGGTATACATCTATTTTTTTTTTTTTTTTATCCTGAGCTTAACCATAATCAGCAAATATTCCAATATACAAAGAACATGAAAGAGCACTGTAGAATAAACATTGATTGCATCCCATTTTAAAGTATATTTTAAATTTAACAAAGTCATAATAAAATTGCCCTATTTGTCTATCCTGTGATTGTGTTCTTCATATTTTAGTGTGATAAATGCTCCTTTATTTCTTTTTTTGATAATTTTTTTGCACTCTATCATTTTGCACTCTAACCTACTCCCCAGTAGAAGCCCTCCCTTGTAATATAGAAATATATTCAAGCAACAAATCAACAAACTGCCCATTTCTGGAAATGTCAGTGTATCTGTCTTATTTTGCACCTCTATTCCATCACTCCCGTGTCAAGAAGGCACAGATGGCTGACTTCATCATCAGCCACTTCTGAAATCATGATTTGGTTTCTGTGAGGGTCAGAATTCTGAGCTCTTTCAGAGTTGCTTTGCTATACAAAATAGTCCAATGTCTTAGTGCAATTTTAAGCTTTAATTTTTACCTATTTAAATTGTTCTACTAGTTCTACTCAAGTCTTTCCAAATTTCTCTTGTTCTATCATTTTTTTTAGGGCACAGTAATATCCCATTAACCTCACCTGTCACAATTTGTTCAGCCATTCTCCAGCTGATGAGTGTCCATTTTGTTTTCAGTTCTTTTCTCCATCTAAAAAGTGCTCCCCTCTTTCTTTCTCTCTCTTATCTCTGTCTCTCTCCTTTTCTCCCTCCCTCCTTTCTTTCCCTGCCTTTGTATCTATGTATGCATGTAGAGGTATATCTGATTCCTTTCCCTCTACCTTTTTCTGTTTTGGGGGTATACCTAATATTGCTGTGTGGGTTCTTTCGATGGCAGATTCATCTGCAGTAGCTTTTGGAAGTCGACAGCAAAATATGTGGACAGCTGTCTGATAATAGGTTCCTTAAGCCTCATCTATTGTATCTGAATGTTAGAAAGGGGGAGGCTATAAGTCTGAGAAAAGGAAGTGAACAAGGAACATGTTTTAGTGAAAGGAGGATCTGTGGGCAGGGTGCTTTCTTTCCTGCCTCTTGTCATGTTTTGTGGTTCTCTGAGGGACAATAGAATATTTTGCCACCTCATAAAGGTAGTACCTTAGGACTACTGATGGGCGGGATGGGATTTTCCCTCTCTGGATTTCTTTTTCTTATACTATTTCCCCCCCTTCATCTCCCTCCCAATGCAATACTCACCCCTTCAAGGAGTACTGGGGATCATATCAATAATCATAATAGAAGAAAGTTTGGGCAAATTTACAGCAAATTTTCACCATGATCGAGTCCTCCTAGGGGATGTCCATCAAGAGGATGAATTAGAAAGAATTAGAAATACATTATTACATTATTACTCTGCCTTACATGTCTCTCCATAGAGATGTAAACTCTTCACAACTGGTCTACTTGATGAAAGTAGAAATTTGGGGAGAGGCTGAGGTCTGAACAGAGAAAATTCAGATGTGTTCTGTTTTACCCTTGGATGATGCTTTCAGGTTCACAAAACATTTCCTTATGACAACTGTGTGGGCCAAGTAGCACAAATATTATGTTTTACATATGAAGAAATGAGTGCTAAAGGGTCCTAAAGGCTCGCCTGTGGTCACATAGCTGGCAAGAATTGGAACTGATATTCAAAGTTAGGGCTCTATCTACATCCTTCCTGTGGACCACACTGGTCTTAATTCTAACCTTAATTCTTTTTTCTAACTCAATTTTCTAATTCCATTTTAAATGCTAATGTCATTTCTCATCTTAGTTCCTTTTACATCCTAACTCCCTCTACTCTTGGACATCATTTCTTCATCTCTAAAATGCACCTAGCAGGACTTCCAAGAAGCAGCATGGGATATTAGGCAAAGGGTTGTTCTTGATGGTCAGAATCCAGTCCTCCTCTGAAATACAGAAGGTAGATGGAAGTCTCTTAAACCTTTCAGACAACTTCCTTAAATTGGACATGAGCTGCCGACCTGTATCTGCAAGAGGAAGGAATTTCTACACTGGGAGTACTCTGTACAGAGGAAATAATGGGTTTCTGACCAAAATAATGATGATAATTTGTTGATGACCACATAAAGTTGTTAGGAGAAGTACTTTGTCAGCTGTAGAGCCCTTCATAAAAAGCATTAATCTCACTTTCTGGAAAAGAAGGCATCCTTGGGGAGGAGATGCTTTGGAGACTGAAGCTGCTCTCCTCTGAGGGTGAAGCTTTCAAAGGTGAATGAGTGTAGATCCTAAGTCTGTATCTACCATGAGAAGAGCCCCAGGAGCTTAAACAAGTGATGTGGTACTGTAAAAATGAAAGACCACTAAGATCTAGAGGAGCAGGAAAGAGGGGGAGACATGCCGAATACTCCAACCCTTTTCTGTGCTGTTTTACACCAAATAGAAAGCTGGCCATTTTCATTTTGCCCAATTAAGTTTTACACAACTTGTTAAATGCTTGGAAAATCCTTTATAGGACTGAAACGTGGTCCAACAGGTTTTATAATCTACTTAAAAAGAAATTCACCCTTTCAGAGAAAGGTAACCTGGTCTTTTTTTTTTTTTTTTTTCCTATATTTCTTTCAGAAAGTCTCAATTGTTCCTACTAATTAACAGTTCTTCAAAGTGAAACATACTTAGTATTTTTTTTAAATAAGTGAGAGCAGAATATGAAAACCACCCTTAAGCATGTTCTTCCTTTTCCTGAGAGACAGCAGGAAGGATTTGATTTCTTAAAAATAGCCCTAATAGCTTGACTGTAAACTCAAAACAGTAGAGATCAAAGATCCTAAGATTACAAAGATGGAAAATTATTATTAAGTCACTTTTCTAACCTCCGAGGACCTTACGTGATTTTTTTTTTTTTTGGACAACAGGATGTAAATGCGCAACATAGGAAAGTGTATGACTGGGGAAATGTATGACTTAGCATTGCATAAATTCCCTTATCTCAAGTGTTGGTTCCCTCAGTGGCCATCAAGGCTCATTTCCTAACCTGGCCAGATTTAATCAGAAGCATATATCATGACATATGGTCACATACAACGGCCTGGAAAGGAAAGGGAACGAACCAACATTTTGATTTTCCTCTAACCTGACCTATAGCCACATTTCCTCGAATCTAAGTTTGCCACATCTCTGACTTCTTTTTCTTCATATTTTTTCAGTAAAGTGACCAAGAATGGTAAAATAGTATATTTTGCTTGCCAAAGTATATGATAAGATGAATCTACCATAAAGTTAAATCTACCATAGAATTAATAGAAATTCACAGCTCTGTAGATGGCAACCTTTAGTTCTGAAAGTCCTTGAGATAGACAATACAAACATGTTCTTGTCATTTTATAAATAAGATAGCATTCATATATATACATGCATTTGTGTGTGTTTGTGTGTGTATATATATATATATATATGTATATTTCTATATGTGTCTGTATATATGTGTGTGTCTATATACCTATCTATACACACATATATAAAATTATGTCAAATAGCAGATACAATTGTTGGGTCATTTCAGTCATGTCCAGCTCTTGGTGATCCCATTTGGCCCCATTTGGAGTTCTCTTAGTAAAGGTACTGGAGTGATTTGTCATGCCTTTTTCCCAGTGAAGAAGCTGAGGCAATTAGGGACTCTAGTAGGTATCTAAGGTGGGATTTGAACTCACAAAGAGAAATTTTCCTGACTTTAGATCTAGTACTCTATCCACTTCATCTCCAAGCTGGCCCAGCAGGTATATAGCAAATGGAAATTCAAAGAGTTTAAATAAGTTGCACTCTTGTGAGGACCAATTGGATTCAAACTCAGTTCTTCTAAATCTTGAGTCTAAGACTTTTTCCACTCTCCCATTCTCTTATTGGATCAGTGAAATAACCGGGAAAAAGAAGCACATCAGTTAACTTCCATCCAGAAAGAAGAGAAAAACCAAAGTCTAAATGAGATAGTTGATTACTTTTCAGGCTGCCAGATTTCATTTTAGAAATGTTCAAGATCTACTTTGCTCAGTCAGTCACTAAGTTATTAAACTTCTGTTTATATGTCAGGGACTGAGGAAGCAAAGAAAGGCAAGAGATTATTTATTGCTTACCTCGAGGAACTAATAATCTAATGAGGGTATCGACATGCAAAATAACTATGTACAAGCAAGCCAGATAGAGATTAAATTGAATGTTATTTAGAAGTTATCTGTTGGTGTCTAGATATAAATATGCATTCCAGAATAAGTCAGGTCTTAAGAATTTTGGTCTGTCTTTATAGATTTAAACGAGAGAATGTGTGGTATTTCGGATAGAGTTCTGATCCTGGAGGATCTTGGGTTCAGATCCCACTTTGGACATTTAATAGCTGTGTGATGCTACTTATAATGATTAATTCCATATACAATAAAACCTCTATTTCCTGGAACCCAATTAACTTGAATGTTTCTTCACTGGACTTAGAGAATAAAGAAGCAATTCAAAATAAAATACAGCAGGAATTCAATGTAAAAATGACAAATCACCACCCACAACCCAGATGTCCTGTTTTCAGCTTCATGCAGTTGGATACTCATCAGCATCAGGAGTTGACAAATTCTGGCACCCATACCAAAGGCAGGAGAGAGTTGGGTGCATTTCCATTGAAACATGACTCCCTCATTTTGGCCACACACACCTTCCTCGTCGCCTTTAACAGTTCTTCTCCATAGACTTCAGTGGTACCTATTGCCTACAAAGTGCTGTTTTGGCATCCAAAGCTGTTCATTGCCTACCCCCTGACCTTCCCAGTCTTTTTGCAACTTATACCCCAACATGAAGCCTTTGATCCAGTGACCCTGGATCAAAGAGCCCTTCTGGCTTTTTGACAAATAAGACATTCCATCTCTTAGCTCCTGGCATTTTCTCCAGCTGGACATTCCTTCCTCTTCTCCATCTATCTTTTGCCTCTTTTTGTACCCCTGGTGCTTAGCACCGTGTCTGGCACATAGTAGGTGCTTAATAATGCTTATCAGCAGATTGATAATTGAAGGAAATCCACACTGCAGTTAGAGCAAAAAAAGGTATAAATCTGTTGAGGGATTTCAGGCTAAGAACTCTGCATCTAGAGGAAAATGCAACAAAAATTCATCTTTAAGCTGTTGACATGAAAAATGAAGATTGAAACATAAAGGGATTATGCCCCCTCAAGCAGAGGGCTCCATTTCCTGAGTGTCATAGTTAAGGCCCGGCCTTGTTCAGAATGCCAGCTCTTCTCCATACATGGGAGCCCCAGCACTGTTAGAGAAACGGCCATTATTCTTGCTACAGTGTCAATTATAGTAGTTGTGTGTTGCATCACTTCCAATAATAATAATAATAATAAATCCAGTGGGGTTTGAAGACGGCAGAAGGTTTAGTGAAGAGAGAAAAGTGAGCTATGAAGTCTAGGCTTCAGAGCAGGCCATTAATTTCTCTATCTGGGTGATTTAAGACGAGTCACTTAATTTCTAAATGTCTCAGGGGCATAATACTATCTGCTGTTTGCCTACCTCACAGGATATCAGCATGACACATGTAGCATGCTTTAAGCTTTTTGGAGGGATGGGTTCTGTAGAGCAGCATAAAAGCGGTTTTTTTCCTGTTGAAGAATCAGAGATCGCCATTTTAATTTATATAACATCAATAAAGTGATCACATTTGGAGGGTGAAGAAAAACAAAAAAATATTAAAATGAAGATAAAGATTTTAAAAGTAGCATTTTTTGATTATTAAAAACAAACTGGAAGCCTACCCTTAAATAGGTTTTCTCTGGTCTAAAGAAGAGCTCTGAGTTAGTCAGAAGACTCAATTTCAAATCTTGCCTTGACTATTACCATTGTGATACTGAGTGCAAAATAGGGGCTGTTCAGGTCTCAAGCTAAATCCTAAATCTTTGTGTTTCTTGGGGTGTCTTGGGTTTTATTGTGATTTTTTTTTTTTCTGGTAGGATTTTTTTTTTTGGTAGTAGAAGGAAGACTTGTTGAGTAGAGTAGCTAAATGATTCCTATTAGAGAGTATTTCCATTTTTAATTTTCCTCTTGGCCTGGGAGGTAATCTTGGTTCATGCTGGCCATGCTGGCCAATCTTAAGCTTGGTAGTTCCTACAGAGGGCTTTAAGTCCGGGCCCAGAAATGGATTGTGGGTCTGACATCTGAGAAACAGCCTAACAACTCAAAAAAAAAAAAAAAAAAAATCCATTATCAAATTGGCTTCAGAGAGAAAAATCATGTTGGGGTCATGACCACTTTTGAAAATCTACCAGACTAGTGCCTCTGAGATAGTGGAAGGAGGGGGGCCCACATCAGTGAAACTATGGCTCCTGCAAAGGTTAAGTTATGCTTACTCGGGTTGGGGAGGGAGTCTTTATAAAAATGACAGGGTTTGGTTTTGTCATTGATTGATTGGGGGAGGAAGCTGCTTGTCCTTTCTGATTGTTCTCGGTGTTCCTCTCTATGCCTGTGGTTCAGTGGCTCTGATTCACCTTCCTCAATCCTTAAGCTATAACCTTTTCTCTTTCATTTCGATGCCTCCTTTAGAGCTGTGAAAATGGCCTAGAAAGGCAATGGTTATGACGTCCAGAAATACACTTCAGAGTGCAAGGAGAAAAGGAAATGCTCCTGTTGTTATTGAAAATTTGGGGCAAGATGGGATGTAGCATTCCCACGTGGTATACTTATTGAGCTTTTCAGCCCTGAAGAATAGATCTCCTAATAGGTTGTCTTTTCTTTTATAAAAGTGTTCTTTAATGCCTTAATGTCCCCTCTTAGTGAAAGGTGGGTAGGCATTAAATTAGGCTTTTCCCCCATGAATCTGGTGTGTGTTTGTTGCCTTATCACATGCTCCTGGTGAAACAACTCAGAGCTTGTGATTAGTCCTATGGTGAATACCCAATGGGAGGCCATGATGTTGGAGAATAGAATCGTTAAGGAAACTAGTTTCCATTCCTGGCTTTCAGGAGGTGATTATAAGCTTTGAAGAGATAATTTTTCCCATTTTTTATAATTCCATCTTGACAGTATCCCTTTTAAATGATTGAGAACAAAAATGACTTTTTCCCAGATACTGGCTTGCAAATTTGTTTTTCTGTTCTTATAACCAAAAAAAAAAAAAAAGTTGGTCTGTAAGTAGTCTGTTTTGATGGTAAAAACACCAAGGAAAAAAAGCATCTCAGACCTAGGGAAAGACAAATATCAAATAGTTATGTGATCTCTTTGAATCACTATTCAAAATAAACACTGCTGTTAATCAGTCCAAGGTTGACATTGAATAGTGCTGACCTGCAAAAACTTGATACTTGGAAGTTCCTGATTTCTCCTCAGGGTAAACCCATCACTGGGGAAAGTCTAGATTGGATATTGACAGAGTCAGGCTCATCTTTGACTTTGGGTGCTGTCATTCCACATGTTGCTCTGAAAAGTGGAACCTCTTGGCCTTAATAAGAGTGTTATTGTTCAGTCATGTCCAGCCTTCTGTGAATTCCACTTGGAGTTTTCTTGGCAAAGATACTGGAGTGGTTTGCCATTTCCTTCTCCAGCTCATTTTACAGATGGGGAAACTGAGGAAAACAGGATGAGATGTCTTACATAGGATCACACAGCTAGTGTCTAAGGGCAGATTTGAAATTGGGAAGAGAAGTCTTCCTGACTCTAGGTCCTACACTCCATACACTGTGCTACCTTGTTGCTCCTAATAGGGCTATGGACAAGTCACTTAAAATTTCACAGCCTTTCACTAACTTTTCCACATTCCTGGACCTTCTGGTCATGAAAATGGGGGAAGTGATAGCCATGATGCCTTCCCAAGGTCATTTGGAGGTTCAAAGGAGATAATATGCAAAAAGTAAATTTAAAGCACTAATTAAAGGTCAATTTCTAATTGATAATAATAATAATAAAATAAAAATTAAGTAATCTTCATCTATAAGCTACAAAATGAGAACTTTTTGAAAGAAAACAATAGTCAATATTTATAAATTACAGAATTGCTAATATAACATCTATTATTTTATAACATTTTCAGTTTTGCAAAATGTTTTGTATCCATTTTCTTACCTGATGCTTACAACAGTCCTCTGAAGTGGGTAAAGATCAATCTCATTTTTTGCAGATGATTTTATAGAAAGTTGCCCAGGATCACAAAAGTAGTAGTAAGCCTTTAGGAGCAGAATTTGAACTCAGATCTTCTGATTCCTGGCCCAGTACTCTGTCAACTACATCACCTTGAAAACTCCAAGGCATACACTGAATTATAGGCTATATCCAAATCATATATAGAGGTTTATATGTATATACATATAAATATATATGCACATATATACATATACACATATATAGCTTTGAAAGATAAACTGTGGGGCCATCTACTTGGTGTAGTAGATAAAGCACCAGTCCTGAAGTCAGGAGGACCTGAGTTCAAATTTGACCTCAGACACTTAGTATTTCCTGACTGCATGACCTGGGGCAAGTCACTTAACCCCAATTGCCTCAATTGCAAAAAAAGAAGAAAAAAAAAAAGGAAGAAAAAAAAGATAAACTGTGGCATATTTTCAGATATAGTACTCCAATAAATTTTTGGCTAGAAAACACCATCTGCATATAGAGAGAGAACTATGGAGACTGAATGTAAATCAACACATGCTATGTTTACTTTTTTTTCTTTTTCTTCTGTTTATTTTCCTTTTGTGTTTTTCTTGTCTTGAATTACTGAACTCCTGAGAAGAACCACACAAAATCTTGTGCTGTGTACAACCTATTCTTGGTTCTGCTTGTTTCACTCAGCATCAGTTTGTGTAGATCTTTCCAGGTCTTTCTAAAATCAGCTTGTTCATCATTTTTATAGAACAATATTTCATTGCTTTCATATTCCATAACGTATTCAGCCATTCTCCAATTGATGGGCATCTACTCGTTTTCCAATTCTTTGTCACCACGAAAAAAAGGCTGCTACAAACATTTTAGTACATGTGGGTCCTTTTCCCTCCTTTATGATTTCCTTGGGATACAGACCCAGTAATGGCACTGCTGGGTCAAAAGATATGCACAGTTTGATAGCCTTTTCCAAAACATTTTTTTTCTTTTTTTATTAATTTTATAATTATTTTTTTTGACAGTACATATGCATGGGTATTTTTTTTTTTTACAACCCAAAGCATTTCTAATAGCTCATTATTAATCAGCCACAATGAACCCCCAAGTCTTACCTCCGCTCTTGCCATCTTGTATTTAAAAAGTTAATTTTTCTTTTTTTGTATATAATTCCATGAACTTATTCTTACTAAATGTAAGTTCCAATGTATTTTGTTCTGTCTAGTTTTTTGTCTCCCTTTAATTTTTTTTTTTTTTTTTTTTATGTCTTCAAGGTCATAACATCTTCCCTCCCTCAGGTAGCATCAAGCTGGCTTTCTAAGGGGCTAGAGTATAGCTTCAAACATAAAAGACAGTCATTTTAAAAAAAAATCTTTCTTATCCTCCAAGAGATTGATAGAAGTGTTCTGGTAACATTGACCCAAAGACCATTCATTCCCTCTGGGATCACCACTTCTTCTATTCTTCCTTACTTCTTGACATTTAGCTACTAATAATATTTGAGTAAATATGACTCTTGACTCGGCCTTTATTGATAGAATAATTGGCCAATGGACTGGTTTAGTCTTCAGTGCTTGTTGATTCAGCTCCCTTGGCAGAGATACTCCTTTACATAAGTGCCGGGGAATGTCACTGGAGATATGAGTTAGAGTCACTCTGATTTTACCCATTATATACCCTTCTCTCTTTTAAAAAATGAACTGTTCCTTTTTTCTTATCTTATGATTCAACTCAACAGTCCCATGACTTCTCAGACTAAAACACCTCCACACTGGCCATCTCCCTTCTCTCTCTGTTATCTCTTATTGAGAGCAGGGACCTGTTCACTTTTGTATTTGTGTTTCCAGAGTTTAGTAGAATTCATGGGGCAGAGCAGATATTTCCTAAATGCGTTTTCGTTCATTCTTGCCTTTCCACTCTTCCTCTCCACCTTTACTTTCATTGTCTTTCACATCTTACATCTACCAGCTGTCTCCCACCACATCTGGAGCCATCCCCAATCATCCTGAACTATATCTGGCCACTGGACCCAGATGGTTCTGGAGGACAAAATGAGGCTGGGACCTTGCACAGCCCTCCCTCATTTAAATCCAATTCATTTGTAAGTCATGGCACCACCTTTCTTGGAGAACAAGGATTTAAAAAAAAAAAAAAAAGAAGTCATAGTTATTGATTCCTGATGGTGTTTGGAGCTAATCTGGCTGTGGAGCTCCAGGGGAACCTTTGGATAATCTGCAGCTCAGTCAGTGTTTCTCTTAAAGTGGACTCCTAAGAGAGAATAGTGTTCAGTAGGACTGTCCAGCTGGTTCTACTCTTTTGTATCTCTTCAACCTCTCCCATAGCTTTATAGATGAAGAAACTGAGACCTCAAGAGATTAATTAATTTCATGTTTTTGGAAATACATCCCATCAGAGCTAAAGGATGATTTTCAACTTCATTAGGACAGTTGCTTCCTAAGGCTACATCTGGAGGCTTGGTCAAGGTATCTTCTTTCTTAATTTTTTAGAATTGTTTTTAGAAATCTGATTATTTTCTGTATAGCAGAACTCAACCCCTTTGGATTGCTGTGGCTGAGAAGCTGTCCAGGAAGGCAGAAACTTGGAGTGAGCCAGCTCTCCCGAATACCCCTCCAAATCCCATTTATTCTCTGTGTGAGGAACAAGAAGTATAGACCATGCAACTTCAAAATTGCAGCCTTCTTTCCTTCCTCTCCTCCCCCTACAAACAGCTCTAATAACCTGGAAGTCTTGATGAAGGTCTCTTGTATCTCATTATCTAGGATTCTAAAAATGAGAAGTCTTTTTCTTTGTACTCCTTGACCCAGGAAAATTGTATGTCATTTTATAAAGTGGATATTAGCTGATTATGGGACATAATTGAGGCTCAGGATGCATTTCCTTTCTTGTAGTGTTTTTTCTCTAGGCTTTTTGAAGCTAGCCAACGCTTCCTCCTGCCTCTGTATTGGATGTGAGGAAGATGCCTTGTTCTGGGAGCCTTGATCCCTTTTATGTATAATGTATACTCAGACTCCTCATTGCTGTCTCTCTGGCCCTTAGAGATTTTTAAATCACTCCATTCCATTTTAAACTCTTTTTAGGAGTGTTAAAACGTGCCACTGGGGTCAGGAACAAATTTCCCAGAGCTGTTTGTTCTCAGAAATCTGTACATTTAGGTGGATGGGATTGTATGCTGTGCACAGGTTGGAAAATCAGCCTTAAGTGACCAAGCTGAATGCTGTTTTACAGTCTTTCTCCATAATGGGCTACAGCCTTGGAAGAATTGTGCTCCTGTGAGAAGCCTCTCTTTCCAGAGCTCTATTGAGTTGCTTGTTGCATAGAAGCATCCTTAGCCGTGCTTTACTATGCATCCAGAGGCACCAGGTGATAAGGGACACAGAATTTGAATTTTTTTTTTCCCCTTTTAAATGAGATATTGAGAAAAGATCAGGGGGTCTGTTTTGAATATTGCTACCACTGAGCCTTAGGCATTATGAAAGTCCCAGGGAAAATAACGTCTCAGGGATAGTATCTAGACCAAGGGGTCCTTACCTTTTTGTGTATATTGTGGACCCCTTTGACTGGCTGGTGGAACCTTTGGAACCCTTTTCAGAATAATATTTATAAATATATGAAACAAAATACATAGGTTTCAAAGAAAATCAGTTGCATTGAAATACTGTTATCAAAAAAAAAAAATGAACACTAGCTTAACAAGGGGGGACTTATAGGGATTTTTCAGATTTCTTACACAAAGCAGACTATAAATAATCAAATTCAGAACATACTGCTTACACTTTGAGCATTTTCCACTAATAATTGCATTTGATTATAGCTCACATTTATATAGCCCTCTGATTAATGAAGCATTTTACACATATTATCTCATTTGCTCCTTGCAACAACTCTATGAGAAAAATGCTGTACATTTTACAGATAGGGAAACTGAGGCTCAAATGACTTGGCACAGGGACATGTCACAGAGAGGGTATTCAAACCCAAAGATTCCTGCTTCCCAATGTGCCAGGCTTAGTATACAACAGAAGTAATTCTTCTTCTATTTAATTAACTTTTTGATATACATAAGGGCCTGTTTCTTTGGTTCCCAGTCATGAACTTTTCAGAAAGACCAAATTCTTTTCATAGGGGGAAAAAAAAAACACAACTATGTGAACCTGTAGCCCGAGTTATTATAAAGTACTATAAAGTATTATTTCCCAATCTTCATTGTAGAGCTAAACGTAGGAGAAGATAGGCTCTGCTCAAGTAAATGTTAAGAAGCTTTTCCGTCTAGAATGGGTCTGAGGTCCAGAATTTGGGGTAAAGGATATCTGCCTTTTTTTTTTTTTTTTTTTTTTTAAATATTTATTTATTTATTTATTTTTTTATTAACAGTGGGAATATGCATTTAGTTACTTTTTTTTGAACAGCATCTGAGTTGTGAAGGTTGCTTTATCTTCTCCTGGATTTTCTTTTTGCCCACCTGGTATTGATTTTGATTCAGACATATCAATCAATTAATCCAGTTGCCTTTGTTAAACACCCTTTATATGCCATTCATTGTATTAAGTGCACGTCATTGTTAGTAACCATTATTCATAATTAATGATAATATCTTAAATATTTATTACATAGCAATAGAATGTAGTCATTATCTAAACAATGATAATAGTTAAACTAATTGGAAACTACGTTTACCTTCCTTACTCTAAAAAGGAACAAGTCTGTAATTATTGTTTGGTCGTGTCTCTGCAACCAGTTTGGCATTTTCTTGGCAAAGATACTGGAGTGGTTTGCCATTTCCTTCTGCAGATCATTTTATAGATGAGAAAACAGAGAAATGGAGGGAAGTGCCTTTCCCAACATCACACAGCTAGTTAAGTGTCTGAGGCCAAAATTGAACTCAGCAGGATGAAAGTGCTCTGTCCACTGTCGTGTCACCTGGCTGCCCCCAAATCTATAATAAAATACACTAAATAGGTAGGGAGAGTGGTTGATACATATGTGTTCATTAATAAGGTTTGCTTATTAATTGAATGAACTCTTTGCTATGTTCTCTTCCCAAATGTATCCCTGAAAACATGGCTGATTTCTGAAAAACCTGGAATGACTTACACGAACTGATGCTGAATGAAATAAGCAGTACCAAGAAAATTGTATACAGTAACAGCAAGATTGTATGATGATTAACTATGATAGACTTAACTCTTCTCAGCAATGTAGTGATCCAAGATAATTCACTTGGGATGGAAAAGGCTATCCACATCCAGAGAGGAAACTATGGAGACTGAATGAGGATCTAAGTGTGCTATTCTACCTCCTCCCCCTTTTTTTTTTTGTTTACTTTTTCTTTCTCATAATTTTTCCTTTTGTTCTGATTTTTCTTGCATAGCAGGACTGATTTGGAAATGTGTTTAAAATGATTGTACATATATAACCTTTTCCATATTGCTTGCTGTCTTGGAGAAGGGGAGACAAGGGAGAGGGAGAGAAAAAAATTTAAAAGTCAGAATCTTAGAAAAATGAATATTGAAAGCTATCTTTATATGTATTTGGAAAAATAAAAGCTATTGAGTAATTGCTGGTTTTACTTCCAGTCTTTTCTCCCATAAAAGTTCACTTGTTGTAGTGGCTTATGGGGAAATTAACAGATGACTTAAAACTTTTGAGAGAAAGGTTATTGACTGTAGGACATTTCTAAACCCCTTTAAAAGAAATCCTCCTTGAATGTCATTTTGCTACCTGGTCCCCGTCTCCTCCCCAATCTTATTTTTGAGATTGGTTAGCTGTTTAACAATAATATGCAGTTGAAGTGGGAGATGATGAAGTACTCTTAGGAGGAAAACAGCATCCCTGCCGGCCTCAAGGTTGCCGAGTTATGTAAGTTGTTTACTGCACTAGTGATGAAAAGTTCATTTGCTTCTGTTGCTGGAAACTACGGACCCCAAATGTTCATTGAGATGAATATCATTTGACTTTTCTTACAGATGACAGATGTTTCCAAAGGGAGCTGAGCTATCTTGTATACATCTAGGGTTAAATGTCATAGACTTCAGGATAATCTAATTTAACTGAATAGTTGTCGGTTTTCACTTTGTTAATGAAAATGAGTTGCAGGTTATAGAAGACCTTACTAACAAACAGCTTCATTAATGATTAATTACAGGTACAAGTAGTTTTCTCAACAGGGCTAGTACATGGCAGTCTTCTAGAGATAAAGATTCAAGAACCTCTCCATTTTCCACCCTACACCCTGCCAAAAAAATTGATATTTATTCTTGGAGTGAAAGCTTGTTTGACCGAATCTCAAAACATCTTATTCTTACTCTTAGCCTGTTTTGTTTGCATTAATTTACGTGGGGCATAATTACTGTCAGATCTCTTGTGACAAAGATGGTGTTGCATACTTTATTCATTAGCATACTTGTTTCATTCTCCACTGGTTGGAATGCTAACAAGACACTTAAATTATTAACTCTTTGGAAATGACAGATGTGTATGTGCATGAGGGTGCTTCATTATCCATATTTGAGGTAGTTTGTAATTTGAGAAGGACAAAATTTCCTGGATTTGGTGTGGGCTTTCAGAGAGGGAGAATAAATTCATAGAATGTCCTTTAAAAAAACTGCATCAAAAAAATTAAAATAAAAAAAAAACAGTATCACAGCAAAGAGAGAGAGAGACAGAGACAGAGAGAAAGAGAGAAGAGGATCTTAGTGTGAACCATAAAATGCTGGAAGTTTTAACATTTTTCCTTTAAATGTCAACTGACGTTTCTCTCAGTTTAGTTATTTTTGATTTAAGCAAGGGCTTGGCAAATCTCAGGTGCCTAATCCATGGAATCATCAACTCGTAAAGATGTAAGGCATCTAAATAACCCTTTGCCAGATGGCAGAATCTTCTCCATGAAATCTCTGCTAGTCAGTTAATAAACATTTATTGAGCTAGATAGTGTGTTAAGAACTGGAGATAACAAAAAAAAGGTAAAAGACCATAACCTAAAGGGAAAGACAACATAGAAACAACTGTGTACAAACAAGCTATAGACAGAATAAATTGAAAATAATCAGCAGAAGGAAGGCACTTATTAATAAGAAGCATCATGAAATGGAAAGGCTTTCTCTAAAAGGCAGAAATCTAAGTGGAGCTTAAAGAAAGCCAGGAATAGAGATGAAGAAAGAGAAATTTTATATCTGGGGAACAGACTGTGGAAGTGCTCATCCAAGAGATGGATTGACCTCTTTGAGGAACAGCAAGGAGGCCAGTAACCTTGGATGGATGGCAGAGTTCACAAAAGGCATAAAGTATAAGAAGCCTGGAAATGTACAGGTAGATACTCACAGCTAGTAAATCTCTGAGGGGTGGGATTTGAACCCAGGGCTTTCTTGATTCCATGCTTACTGCCTTATCCACTGTTACACTATGGGAAACACAACCTCATCAAGCAACCCACTTCATATGAGTCTTAGCAAGTTCTTCTTTATATTAAGCTGTAAGCTACTTCCTTTCCACTCATTAGTGCTAACCTGATTTGGCGGAGAAAGCCTTTTAGGTAGGAAGGAATAGCAGGTCAAGGCCACGGATGAACATAAATGACTATTTTGAAGTAACGTGACCAGCCTGGCATCTGGTGACTTGGTAGCTAGATGACCTATTTTATTATGGTTCATCCATCACCTGCAATTGAATCATGAATGGGGATAATTCATTCCTAAGCCTCTGGAACACTAGTCCGTACCCCTATCCCTTTACCCCTACATCTTGTTCTTGGTATGGACCAGTGTAGGTCTCAGCAGTGATGAAGGTGTTTAGATCATTAGAGAATTCATATTAGAAGAGACCTTCGAGGTCACTGAGTCCAATCCCCTAATTTTACAGAAAAGTAGACAGACTCAAAAAAGGGACTTGATCCTGTAGGTTGCAGGATGTGAAGGGATAAAAAGGGACCTTAGTAGCCATTCCTGTAACTCTTTCCTCTGTGTCTCAAACTAAAGGTCATTTAGCCTCAACTCAAGGACTTCCAGTGACGGGAAACCCATTATTGATGTCTAGGGGCAATCCATTTCACCGGTGGATAACTGTCACTGTTAGGAAGTTTTTCATCTGCAGACTTCCACTCACCCTTTCTTGTTCAGTCTTTAGGGACTAAGCAGATCTAGTCTAACTCTGTTTTACATGGCAGCCCTTGAAGATACCTATTCATGACTCCCCTCCTTCTCCAAGCTAAAAACACCCCCAGTTCCTTCAACTAATCCTCAGGAGGCATGAACTTGAGTTATTACCAGAAGCAAGATTTGGACCAAGGCCCTCTGGTTCCACTTCCACTGTACCATATTGCCTCAAAAGTACACAGTGATCCTGAAGTGAAGAGATGCAGAGAGTTTTTAAAGCTTTCTTCTTTTCTTCCTCCCAGAAGACTTAGAACTCTTGAAATGTGACTCTGAAACTCTATGTGTGCGCGTGTGTCCATGCACATGTGCTAACACTTCCAGATTTGTACTGGATTGTCCATTGCCAAGATTCAGGGAACATCAAGCTATCTGTTCAACCTGTCGCCTTTTGCAAATATTTGACCAAAGAAATTAGTGTAAAAACAAAGTTGCAAAATGGGAGAGAGGGATCAGCGTGACTTTAAAATCAGTTTCAATGTTACTGTTGCTTATGAAGAGGCTAGTAAGAAAACAAAAGAAACTTCAAAAAAACCTTTCTGCTTATGATATGTTTGGGTTCAAGGTACTTTTAATGACCTAAATACTATCAGTATTTCTGAGAAGTTTAGTTCTTATAAAGGCTCCTAGCTTATTATTAAAAAAAAAAAAAAAAAGTTGCAGGTGTACCACGGGTAGGTTAGCAAGCCTTCTGTTCTGATTTTTTGGTACCTATTTCTTTTGTTCTGTGGTTTTGTTTTTATTTTTAATCTAGGTATATGTATGTAAAAGTTCTATTGAGATCATAGCATCATCACAGTATTTGAAATTTAAGTCCAATGAAACTGAAACCTAGATGCAGATACTAAGGAGAAAGCTCAATCTTCTAAGGCAATGACAACTGTTAACCAAGCCAGAAGAGATTTGACATCTTCACAAAAAGCTTGACTTTGGTTATGCTATTGAGTGCATGGGGGAGTGTTCCTAAGGGTGAGATCCCTTGACACTTTGACACCAAGAAAAAAATGCTCTGGTTTAAGAGCCAGAGGATCTGGATTCAAATGTCACCACTGTGACCTTGGACATATTACAACTTCTCTGAAATGCAGTTTCAAAGTGATTTGACCAGATGACCCCCCCGGCATCTCTTCCAGCTCTAAATGATCCTAGATCTTAAGTCATTGTATTTTGTTGTGATTTTGGCTGTAGAACACTTTTCCAAAATAGGGTGTAAAGCCCATTCGACCATTCCTCTTCTATGTCCTCGCTGTATATTTGTGTAATCATTGTGTGACATCAGGTACTAGAAAAGCTGTTGTTTATCAGCATCATGATCTGTTGAAAGAATGAGGGGTATAGCTAGAGCAGGAGATAGTGGCAGCTGTCTGAGTATTTTGAAAACTTGAGTAGGGAAAGAGAAATTAGAGGGAGGGCAGAACCAGGGAGCAATGGATGTTAATCCCTGAGAGGGCAGAAGTTTACAAGAGGGAAGGAGCCATTTCTGGAAAAAAATGGGGGAAGAGGGGATCTCCTTCACTGGTGGTCTAATGGCAGAGAACCTAGATGACCACTTGTTAGCTATATTATAGTGATTATTCCTTTATGTATGTGGCTTAGACTAGATGGCCTCTGAAGTCAGCTCCAACTCTAAAATTCTCAGTTTGAAGAACTATTGTGGGTATGTTTATAATCCAGAATCATTTTTAAAAATGGTTTGAAACAGTTGGCATTAAGATAAGACAGGATTCTTTTGAAATTAAAACAAATACTTGAAATGTAAAGATTTTTAAGTTGCATTGTGGGATAAAGATAATATTAAAGTATGGGCTGGGGTTGGGGGAGAGGAGGTTGGAGGTTGGGAATGAGGGATTAGTAAGTTCTCAACCCTGCTCTGGCACTATGAACTTGGACTTTCATTTTCTCATCTGTAAAATGAATGAGATGGATTAGACTGGGATGGGAACCCTTTTTTTGTGTCCTTGACCTCATTGGCCGTCTTATGAAATCTTTTGGATCCATTCTTAGAATAATGTTATTAAATATATAAAATAAAATATGTAGGATTACAAAGGAAATCAATTCTATTGAGATATAACTATCAAAAATATTTTTCAAAATTAAATTTGTGAACCTCTAATTAAGAAACCCTGAGATATGATATCTGAGGTGTCTTTTAGTTCTGAAATTTTTTAAGTCTGCTCTTCCGGTGCTTTACCAGTTTTGAGTTTTGAATTCTTTTCTGTTGGGTCTGTATAGTAAGTACCAAATGTTTTTCGTTATGTTTTTTAAAACAGATTGAAATGTATACAGTGTCAGCTGTGCCCCAGCAAACTTTAAATGTCTCACCATCTTCAATGACCTCATTGTTTATTCATCTTTTCTAGGGGGTATTCCCCGCCCCCGTCAGCTGGGTAAAATATTTGAAAAATTGTTTCATTTGGGAATTGCCATTCATCAGGAAATACTTACTCTGAGGTTTAAGCCAGACCACATGCATTTTGTTTATTACTATAGAAACCAAAAAATTTTAGCAAGAGAGGATGGTCTGAAGCATCCTTCTTCTTAAGGAGTTATCTCCTGGTTGTATTCATTCAGACAAAATCTGAGGCAAAACCAAATTAATTCCAGGCTTCAAAAAAAAAATTGCTTTGTATAAAAAGTGATTTTCTTTAACAAATATGCCAGAAGGATAAGAGAAGAGGCCGGAAAGAAAGACTTGAGTTTGCTTAGGCAGCCCAGGATGTTTCCTTGAAAACACTTTTATGAAAAAGAGATTTTTCTATTTTTTTTCTGATTAAATGGGAAGTGACTTTCAGAACTCTCATAAAAAAGGACAGTTACCAAACCTTTATCAAACTAGCCCTTTGTCTTCCTCCCTGTTCTTGGTACTTTTACTTTGTAATCTGTTTTTTTTTTTTTTTTTTTTTTAAGTAACTTCATTAGCATCCCTAATTCCCATGGGCATTTTTAGCATTTAGCAGTGTTTCACACTGTGGATTATAACTTATATCTGTGCTCAGGCTCTCTCTCTGTTCTGTATGAATTGATTTAGGCTGTCAGACATTATCTAGTGAGTGGAAAATGGTGATGATCTGTATATGGAAAGGTGGAATTTTGGCTTGAACCCAGAAGTTTATTTTGAATTCCATGATTGTGCTTAGTAGATTGGTGTGAAGACTGCTGCCCTGTGCATTTGTATTTGGAAGCTTTGAGATTTGTTAAGGCAAAAGTAGAGGCAATTACACATCCTTAATAAGTAGACTGAATGGGAAAATGGGAATTTGTTGGACCACCCATCTCCTGGTTTTTTGTTTTTTTTTTTAAGACATTTTTATTGCTTTTTTGTGTGTTTATACCACCTACATTTCCCAGGCTTTCTGTTCCTTCTCCCCCTTCTCCCAGAGAGAATCATAACAAGGAATTTTTTTTTAAAGGAATAAAAAAAAAACAATCCAGTTTAAGCACCAAGATCTCAAAAAAGTTTGATGTTCATGGACAATTATTCCCCTTTAATTTATGGTTCTGTTGGACTTCACTATAACTAATGTTCTTTATAACAAGAGCATCTGCTTGTTTAAATGGAATTTGGATCTCTAGGCAACCGGGTCTAGTGGGAAGAACCATGAACTTAGGAATCAATAGGCCTGAGGTCTAGTCTCAGTTAGATTATGTCTTCAGACAACTCGACTTTTTATAACTTGCTTTCTCATCTTGAAAATTGGCAGGAGCTGGGGATGGGACGAGGAGAAGAGGGACTACTGCTTTATCTCTGAGACCATGAAGATATTTTTATATCTTTGCTGGTTTGGGTGCTTTCGCTAACATCTGTGCTGGTTAGGGCTTCTACATACCTGCTTAGTTTGTATAATTATTGTTTGTCACCCTCCACAAAGGCACGTTACCTGCTGTCCTTTAGATCTTTTAATACCTTAGTGACATCCGTGTCCCTTTTGCCCTGTCACTTACTATATCTCACTTGAACTCTATAACTGGCCCACCTTTGTTTCAGCCATAGAGATTTTTTTTAATACCACATTTTATGTACAAGTCATTGCAAGTAATCTGCAATTCACCTGTTTGTCCTCTAACATTTCCATTATCCTTTGGGCTAGTTGTAATTGATTTTTCTCAAGCTTATGGTGATTTATGATACATCTATATAGCAGGAGAATGTTTTTCTAAATTTAAGAATCTGTAGTTTCACCCAGGTATCACACAGCATGGTCAGGTAGATGGAGAGAGCCGGACTCAGAATCACAAAGACCTGACTTCCGAGTCCCATTTCTGATACAAACTGGCTGTGTAGCCCTGTGTAACCACTTAGGATCATTGAACATAACTGGGCAGTTTCCCAAATGCATTGTCTGATTTCCCTCTGCTCAGTTTGGGCAGTTGGCAAAAAGCTGGGCCTGGAGTCAGGAAGACCTGAGTTCAAAAACTTCCTAACTGGGTGACTCTGGGCAAGTCACTTAGCGTCTGTCTGCCTCAGTTTCCTCATCTGTAAAATGGGGACTTTAATAGCACTTATCTTACAACAAGAGTTGTGAAAAATCTCTCGTTTATAAAGTATAAATCTTAAAAGTGATATATAATGCTAATTATGAATTATTAATATAAAGATAGACTAATATGTATATATATTAGTCTATAGCACTGATATATATAGTAGTAATTATGAATTATTATTAATTCATAGATAGACTAATTCATCTGTCTATTTAGGAACATGTCATAGACTGGGCAATATGCATCTTTATGATCATAGATTTCCAGTGGGAAAGGACCTTAGAGACTGTCTAGATTGTTGGCCCCATTTTACAGATAAGGAAACTGAGGCCTGGAAAGTTTAAGTGTCTTGCTCAAGATCGCTCACATAGTAAAATTCTACAAGTAGGTTTTAACTGAGTCCCTTAATTCCAAAACCTATACCACACTGCCTCTTCCTCATCCATTTAGGTTTTCCTGTGTGGATAATTAAATCAGTTTCTTTTGAACTGTTGTCAATTTCATCAGTTTTCAGTGTTGAGGGCTCAAGTAAAATAAATGTAAATCAGGATGTTTATCAATGTTATTTTATAAACTATAAATTATTAAAAAGGAAGATAAAAGAATAAAAGACTTCCAAATTTCCTTCTCCTTCTACAACTGTAATCTTATGAAATAACCATCAAGAGTTACTTGATTTAACACAGGAAATGCTCTTTTATATTCAGACATACATTGTTTTGTTTTTTGTTTTTTTTATAATGAAAAGAATGGGTTATAGGGAAAGAAATTAAAAATGCACCTCCCAGATAGAAAGTTCATTCTCAGCTTACATTCGTCAGCCCTTCTCCTCCAAATCCTTAAGTCTTTCACTACCAAATTAGCTCCAAAGGCATCTAAAATCACTTTGTGGAGAGCTAAGCTGCATGAATCTAGGAAAGGCTTAATACCCCAGGTTGGGCTCCCAATTGTGGATTCTTGTAGCTCCTGGACTTGGAGTTCTGGGAAGAAGTTTGCTAGTCTTAGGCTCCTCTGAGGCTGAAGCTGATGGGTTTCTAGTTTTCTTCTTTCCTATGTGGATTTCTTTCTGTCTGGAAGCTACCTTCTTCTCTAAGTTGTCTCAGTGGCCCCTAGTTTTCAGCTGTGGCTTCGCTGGTGTTGGATTGGTGAGATTTAATTGACACACTTTAAGCTTAGAGTGGGAAATTTCTCACTTAGGTTTCAGTCCTTTTCCTCATTTAATCAACTGGCTGGTTTAGAAGGCAGATCAACCCTTCTAGCTCTCTCCCACACTTCTTCTGGAACACAGAGGATAACGGAGCAATGGAGTTAGCAGGATGCTTGGGAATGGCGTGTGTGTTTGGTTATGGTTCCAAGTTAAAGGTTAGATTTGGGATCATCCAGAAAGGATGCTCTTCAGGACAGTTGCAGATCACTGAATTGCTTGGATTGGGACACAGACAGAGACAGACAGACAGACAGAGACATTGTAGTGGAGAAAGGGAAAGAGGAAAAAGTAAGAGGGACAAGAGGGAAAGCCTGAGGAAATAAGACCTACATATATTCTCGAACAACAGTGTTCAAGATAATTTAAATTTTTAAAAAATAATTTTCAAAAAATTTAAATTAATGTTCTTATTTTCAGTTTTAATCATTGACATGGTAACATTTCTGGTTTCCACTATTTTCCTTGCAAATTGACAGGATTACAGCTACATTATGAGTAAAACAGGGCTAGTCTGATATTATGTTATGATATTTGTGATACGTTGTAATCTAACATATAATGATATAGTTAGGATATTATTTTTCATGGCCAAATCCAGTCTCATTTTCAAAACTGAAATGAATTAACTTTTAAAAATTAGCCTTTGTAAATTTTGTAATTCAATTTACAAATTAACTTTTCTGCGTTGGAGATTGTTTGTACCCATAATCTTGCTGTTTCTGAGTGACCTCAGATTAAATGCATGGACCAGTCTTGGCCCTGAAGAGGACCCAGGGACAAAACACACTCTCCCTTCTGCACCGCCCTTTCCTCAACCTTGATATTAACGTGAAAGGCTCTTACTGGTACCCAGAATATTACAGAGCCCTTCTTTGCTTAAGTCTTTTTCTTGTTAGGAGGAAAGATTTTGGGAGTGGGGAAGGTACTTGTCAGGTAATGTCTGTGGTGTGAAGAATAAAAGATATTGATACAACTTTTTTTCTTAAAAGAAATTGAGCCTGATTGGACTCCACACTTTTTCAAGTTGTTGGATTTTCTCATTTCAAGCCTGGCTTCTTCCAGACTTGCTGGCCATCCCTACCTTGCCCTTCTTTACAGTCTTGCTACCCATGTCCTAGCTCAGGAAGGATCTTCTCCCTTCTGGATGGTTCTCACTCACTCTCCTAGATCCTCTGAGGGTTTTATTCGTACCTCTGACTCCTTTTCTGGCCTCTTTTCCCCTTACTAGGTTATCATTTCAGGCCAGAACCTCTGATCTCCAGAGTTGTCAAATTTCAATGGCTTTCTCAAATCTGTGCTCCCCCTAGGTTTTGAGCACCTGGGAGGAAGGACTGGGCTTTGTCCTATTTTTATATCTCTGCCCCCACCATCTCTACCCCCATCCCTGCCTTCCAGCACCTAGTATGTTTCCTGGCATCGATAAATCTTTGGTAAATGAATGAGACTGTTTCTAAGCAACATGAAGCCAGAGACTTTATTTCAAGAACCACCAGGGAGACAGTGAGTCCCTTAGCAACATTAGATTTCACGGGTTCTCTTTTGTAGACAAGTAAAAGAAGCAGGTGGGCATAAATTAAGCCCTTTTTAAAATGTAATGAAACCAAGTGAGCAGATTCAGACTGTTAGCTTGTCTTGGAGTGTTGTCTAGTCACAATCCAACAACAGTTTCCTTCATCGAGGAATAACACACTCTCTCTCTGTCTCTCTCCCTCTCTCTCTCATATATATATATATATATATATATATATATATATATATATATATATATATATGTACATATACACATAAATACACACACACACACACACACACACACACACACACACACACACATATAAAACTTCCCAGAGGCCCATGATTTTTGTTTCTTACTGATCCAGTCTAGTTTAGATTCCCTGAGACAACTGCAATGTAACAATTCTGCCCGGTCCTCAGATCCGCCCTCCAAGGCCAGAGCAACAGAATGTTCAGCAGATAGGATGTGCTCAAACAATTAAACTCCAAGGCTTCCTTTTTGATCAGTGAGGACATGTTGCAATCGCTCCTGATAAGCAAATAATATATGAAGAAAATCTCACTTGGATGGGAGGGGCTTTTTGCTTTATGAAAGTTCTGCTCACATTCTCTGGGCCCCAGAAGATCAGAGAGATTCAGGAGAAACTAGAGGTGATCAGCAGAGAGAGGCGCCTGGCATGAAGGGGAGTTAAGTGATTTGGCCAGTGTCGTGGCACTAGAGAATATCAGTCAGGATTCTGGCTCGGCAGCCTATCCATTAGGGGGCTGCTGAGCGCTCTTTCCCATCTTCTAATTCTTGGTTGTATTTGTAGCCAAACAACTAAGGGTGTTTATAGGCTCATATTCTTATATAACTAGAAAGGATATCAATCTGTTCAGAGCAGGAAATAATTAAGTGATTTGCCCCAAAATTTCAAAATAAAGATTTAACCTCAGGTCCTGAAAACAAACCTTGTCCTTAGATATTCATTCATTTATCATTTCATTTCATTCTCTGTGTCTCTGTGTCTGTGTCTGTCTGTCTGTTTCTCTCTCATCTCTCTTTGTCTCTGTGTTTCGATCTCTCTCTGTGTCTGTCTCCCTTTGTTTCTGTTTCTCTTTGTCCCTGTCTCTCACTTTCTCCCATTCTCTTTCCCCCTTTCTCTATCTCTTCTCTATCTCCTCTTTTTTCTTCCTTCTCCTTTTTTCCCCCAGAAAGGGTATAGGAGAAATAAGACTGTTTTTCATCAACACCAGCATCTATCTGACTGAATCACAAAAAGCACAAAACTCTAAAGGAGAAGAGAAAGAAAACTAGATTTGTGGTGTTCCTCATTGACAGGGATGAAGGAGCTTTAGATGGTACAAGGATTTTAACCTTGGCTTTTCTTCATTCTGTTTTCACACACATCTTGCCTCCCTATTCCACCTACTACATCTGTATTGTCACTTTGTTTACTATTCTTTTTGTTTATTGCCCTGCCAGACATAGGACCCTAATTTTTTTGCTAGCCATTGGAGCCCATTCATATCACTTGCAGCTGTGGGGAGAAATAACAACTTTCTGAAGCTAAAATCAGAATTACTCTCCTTGCTTCCCTACCTTTTTTCCCCTTTCATATGGTAACCCTTTCCTGAAGAAAAGGTTGATGAGGAGGAGGAAGATGAAGATGATGATAGCTAACATTTATAAGGACTTGAAGATTTGTAAAACTTTTACAAATAGTATCACATTTTATCTTCACAATAGCTCGGGATAGTAAGTGCTATTGTTTTCCCCATTTTACTAGTGAGGAAACTGAGGCATTAAGTGACTTACCCAGAGTGATAGAGCTAGGAAGTTTCTAAGGCTGGATTTGAACTCAGGACTTTCTGACTCCTATCATGTCATCCAGCTGCCCAGTCTTTGCTGTCTAGAGAATAACTGCAAATTTGCTGGAGGTGGTGGACAGAAAGTTTCATTATATAAATTTCAGTAGTTGGCTCTTAGCTTATTGTTAAGGATTAAGGATGGAAGCATTTTTCTCTTTATCATTTATCAGATGTTGTCATGTGTACTTATTCTACTTGTATATATGGATATGTATATGTCCATTTGTCTGGATAATTTCCTTGAAAGTCACATTCCAGTTCCATATATGTTTGTGAAGTCAGTCAATTAGTAAGCATTTATTAAGCACTTGCTGTGTTTTAGATTCTGTTTTGAGCCCTGGAGATATAGATGAAGGGAAAACTGACTTTGCTTATATTGTAATGAGGAAAACAACATACTTATTTTATACCTCCAAAACACACACACCAGGGATGGGAGGTGCATTGAGCAGGATTGGAGGAAAACCCTTCTAGAGGAGCTGGGATTTGATCTAAACCTTTCAGGAAGCCAGGAGATAGCGATAAGAAGAAGCATTTTAGGTACAAGGGACAGCCAGTGAAAAGACAGAGAGTCAAAATATGAATCTTATGGGGCAGCTAGGTAGTGCAGTGGACAGAGCACCAGCCCTGAAGTGAGGTGGACCTGAGTTCGAGTCTGGTCTCAGACACTTAGCACGTCCTGGTTGTGTGATCCTAGGCAAGTCACTTAACCCCAATTGTCTCAGCAAAAAAAAAAAAATATATATATATATATATAATAAGATAGATAGATATAGATAGATAGATATAGATATGAATCTTATATGAAAAGCAGTCAGTAAGTCACAGTAGCTGAATCCCAGATTGTGTGGAAGGGGAGGAAAGTGTAAAAATGTTAGAAGGGAAGGAAGGATCTAAGTTGTGAATAACTTTAAAAATCAAACAGCATTTTGTATTTAGTCCTGTAATAAGAAGCCTCTGAAGTATACTGATTAGGAGCCACCATGTTTAGACCTGTACTGTCAGAGAATCAATTTGGCAGCTGAATAGAAGGTAGATAGCAGGGGGAAGTAGTGGCTTCCTGGTGGCAGGAGGCCAGCTAGTCACAGGAGACTGTACTAGGGTGACAGCTGGGTGAGTGCAGAGAAGAAGATGCACATGAGAAATGTTTGAAGGTAAAAACAAGACTTAACAATACATAGGATATGTGGGTTAAGTGGGAGTTGGAATTGAAGGTTGATTCCAAGTGTGTGATCAGGTAGCCAACAGTAGTAGGAAATTTGGAAGAGTGGAAGGTTTTGGGGAGTAAAATAATGAATTTGGTTTGGCCATGTTGAATTTGAGATGTCCATGGGATAGTCATTTCTAAGTGTTTAAAAGGGACTTGGTGAAAGGGGACTACAGCTCAAGGGAGAACTTAGGGCTTGAAAATATAGATCTAGGAATCATCTGGGTTGAAGTGATTCTTGAACACAATGACAGCTGATGAGATCACAATCGAGAGAGTAAAAAGGGAAGTGTCTAGGATAGATCACTTATGGTCATCTCTCACCCAGGGATCACTTAACATGATGTCAATAAAACCCAAAAAAGGAAACTGGGAGAGGTAAAGGTAGAAAGAGAACCAGGAGAAAATCGTGATAAATCATAGGGAAGAGAAAGGTAATCAACATCATCAAATTTTGCAGAGAAATCAGAAGGGACAAAGAGTGAGAAAACATCATTAGACTTGGCAGTTAAGAGATCTTTGGTGACTTAGAGAGAACAGTTGAATGATGAGGTCAGAAGTCAAACTGGAGAAGATTTAGAAAACAGGAGAAGAAAAGAAATGGAAACGGCTTGTAGACTACTTTCTGAAGAAGTTTAGCTGAAGAGGAAAAGAGAGTTTGGTGAATGTACTCAAGTACTGTGTTTTCCTCTGTGAATTACGAGGCAAGGTCCAGTGCAAAGCCTTGCAGATACAAACACAAAACAAGATGAAGTCCTTTATATATTTGTGTGTGTACAAACAACATCTCTTCTTTAAATGTAAGCCCACTGTAAATGAGTGGAATTGAGAAATGTTTCTCATAGAAGCAGATGAGCTGCATCTTGAAGGGAGCCAGAATCATTATTATTAAGTGGTGAAAATGATGAAGGAAGTGCCAGGTATACAGGACAGCCTCTTCAAAGTCACGACCATAGGTGACCAAAGTCGCCAACAACACTGAGTGGACCAATGTGACAGAAATGTAGAATTCATAAAGAGAAATAATATGAAATAATCTTGATAAGATGAGCTAAAGCCAAGATTGTAAAGGCTTCAAATGCAAAGATTACAAGTTTGTATTTTAGGGAGGTAATAGGGAGCCAGTTCCTATTCCATTCCTCCCTCTTCCCTCTCTCTTTCCCTCCCTTATACCTTCCTTTTTTCCCTCTTCTTGCTCAGAGGAAGTGGCGTGGCCAGATATATGCTTTAGAAAGATTATTTTGGAGTTAGAAATAATGGAATTGGGTGACTGGGTACCTGTAAGAAGGGAGAAGGATGAGGGAAAAGTCAAGAATAACTCTTGAAACTCTTGAGATGGAAAATTTGGGTAAAGGGAAAAATGATGGATACTGTCAGTAGAAACAAAATGTTGGAGGAAAGATGAAAGATTTAAGAAAGGTGATAATGGAAGATAAGTTAAACATTGCATAAAATTGAAACATTTAAGACTGGAAACCTTGGGCAGCTAGAGGGCTGACCCCAGAACCCTTATTCTATTTTTTTTTTTTTTTTTTTTTTTTTGCTAATAAACCAAAGATGAGAAATTGAGAGGAATGTGTGTGTGTGTGTGTGTGTGTGTGTGTGTGTGTGTGTGTGTGTGTGTGTGTGTGTGTGTAATCTCTGAGCCTTAAATTTTTGCAGAAACATGAAGAAGTGCTTTGGGAAGTCAAGGTCCTCATCAAGGAAAAACAGCCTGACAGTAGCCATTTGAAAAAATTATTAGAAAGGGATGGTTACTTTGAACAGGACATGTCCATTTCAGCCACAGTATTCAATTGTCTTTAAAATGACACGTAGTCTTTTGATTTATGAGGCTTTGACATGTTAGGATTTAGTCTTGGTTTTTGGACTAAAAGGTCTCATACCGGAAGTGGTGGAGGTGACAGATGAAGGAACAATGGGTGGAAGCTTCAGAGAGACAGATTTTGCTTTGATGCAAGGGATAATTTTTTTTTTTAAATGTATCATGATTTATTTATTATAGAAATTAAATTAGAGATTTTAAAAATATGTTTTAGAGGGGCTTCTCAATAAGGTATTGATTGGACCAGATAGCTTCCATCCAATGCCACTGTTCTTGAAAAAGACTGATAACAATACACAGCCTAAGTTCCATAGTGTCCCATTGATTGTGTAGCTCTGGGGCTGAATGAAGGGAAAAGAAACAATTAGAAAGCTTGTTTAAAATCAACAACTTAAGCGAGTGAGTGATGATAGCTGTTGCCGACATACATTTTGCTTGAAAATGAGCCTGCCTTCGGCAGAAACTCATGTCCCATCATTTATTAGGTGGCAGTTGTATGTGCAGTGTATTGCATCAGAGAGTCTGCAGGGCCTGATACCAGTTATGGCTCTTTATGTTGTCAAGATGATGCAACAGAGATGCCTCCAGCACTCTCCTGATACTGGCTTTGGGTTCCCTCTACATCCGTCTCAACAAGAACATATAAACGTGACTTTGTAAAGGAAAGGAGACTAGTAAGGAATAGAATGAATGTGACCTGAGTTGTCATCTGTCACACAAAGGAACCAAAGTGTGCCTCGTGGCTTCAAAAGATCCCTGATTCTAGAAAAGTGCTTTTTTAATATGAGAATTCATCATCTATATTAGGGATTCTTCATCTTTTTTTGTTCCATGGACCCCTTTGATTATCTAGTAAAGTCTGTGACTCTTTTTGGAATACTGTTTTTAAAATGCATAGTATTACAAAGGAAACCAATTACATTGAAATATGATTATCTGTCTATATACCTACCTATCTGTTGATCTGTACGTGTCTGTCTGTCTGTCCCTTCCTGCTTCCCTCTCTCCCTCCCTTATACCTTCCTTCTTTCCTTCTTTCTTTCTCTCTCTTTATTTCTTTGTATTTAGTTTTATATGTGAAATATATATGTACATAATACACACATACATATATTATGTTTGTGTATGTGCATATGTATGTATATATGTACACATACACACTCATTTCATGGACCCCAGGTAAAGAACTTGTGGTGTATATAGAGCTGTTATTTTTAAAATACATTTTTCCTGACATCACAGTCATTTATGTGTATGTGTATGTTGTATAGAGAGTGGGGCTGGAGAGTTATTGGGAAGTGACAATGATACCCCAACCCTCCCTCCAAAAACCCCCAAAGTATCAATAACACATTGTTTTGGCATCTAGGTAATACGGTAGATAGAGCTTGGTCCTGGTTTCTTCCTTAAGGGAAAGGAAGAGGATGGGAATCCCTCCTAGAAATCGAATCCTTGTGACAAAGAAAAATAAGCAAAAACATTTGATACATGTGACCACATTGGGCCATCTAATACATTACAGTATTCTAACCTAACAACTTCCTTCCGTTCTCGTAGTAATTTAATTAGGAAGGCAGGATTACCTTCAACGATGTGGTTATGGAGTTGGGAACTGGTTATGCACAGTATTTACCCCCACTTTCCCTAACTTGAGCAGAATTCTGGAAAAGATTCTACTAACAGTGTGACTTGAGCTTTAACCAAATTTACAAGTAGAGGGACTCTCTTCTTGAGTGAAGACTTTTCACATGTTCATGAAAATCAGTTGGGGTGGGAGTTGGGGTAGAAAAATTAGAGTCAAAGAGAGATCATCACCATTGTCTCAGGAAAAAATGATGTGAGAACTTCTACTAGGGTGGTAGTAATGGGAATGAATAGACATCATCATTACTGACATTTGCATGGCGTTTTCAGTTTCACAAAGTGCTTTACATGCCTTCTCTGAACCTCAGGATAATCCCATCTATAGATGTTATCTCTGTTTTCCAGATGAAGAATGGGGAGGTTTCAAAAAAAAAATAATAATAATAATAATGAATTGCTTGCTCTAGTGTCAGGTGGGATTCAAACCCAAATATTCATGGTGGATCCAGATCTTAACATTCTGCTCACTCTGCCGTGGTGGAAATGAACTTGGAAGAGTGATACTTTGCAAGAAGAATTATTAAGGGACAAAGTATGGAGGGAAAGGGGGAATGAACATAGGAATGGAAGGAGGAGGAGGAAGAATAAAAGATGGCATCGAAACTGTGTAACTTGTAGTTCCTTTCCTGGAGGAAATTATAATCTTGTTGAAGAGTCCTGTGGCCATGAAACAGTTTTAGAGAGCACATAACCAAGGATAACTTGTGCAGTGAAGACTCTGTGCTGTGGAAGTTCAAAGAGAAGGCCCGTGGCCAATGGCAGAACACTATCCAATATTTACCAGATAAGCCACTATCTCCTGGCTCTTGGGCTTCTTCAGAACAGTTTTATTTGTAGTTTCTGCTTCATGTTGAAGGCCTTAACCCTGGACAGTTTGGTCTCATTTTATTTTTAGACTTTGCTTTTCATTTCCTAATTGAGGGCTAGAGTGAAGGTGGTCATTGGCCTGATGACACTTGACCCAGAAAAATTGAGATGGACATTGTGTCCAGGGATGAAGAGAAGGGGATTTGGGGTGGGAAGGGTTGTTAAAAAATGTGTGTGTTTTTCTTCATTTTCTTTTCAGTTACAGGTTTCTTATAATGGTCTTTCACCCTGGTAATCTTCAAGTCCTATTTCTCTGGTCCCCTTCACTGCCCAGATTGTAGAAAGCACATGTAGAATATGTTGTTTGACATTTTTATCAGTGAAGTCATAGATTGCAACAATGAGCAAATTTGCACATGATCCTAGAGTGGAAGAGACAGCTAGATGTCCAAATCAGGGAATCAGAAAGATCTTGACTAGTGAGATGAATTGAATGAGACTAAATCGAATAGGGATGCTGAACAGACAATTCATCTGAAATACCAAGGGGGAGTTAGAGGATAGCAAGAGAAAAACCAGTGTGATACAAATCTTTTTTTGTTTTTGTCCTTTTTAATCTCTGCAGCTGTTTGGAATTATGGCCCACTCCCTCCTTGATGCTTTCTTGAACCTAGGTCCCCTTAGTGTGCTGTGTATTCATGATTGTCTACCTGCTTCTCATCCTTCTCCCATCCATTGGACCTGGCCGTTCCCTTGGTTCCATTCTTGGTATCTTTTCTTTTTCTATATAGTTACATATGATAATAACCTTCCCTTCCCTAGCATCACTTATCAGTACTGTGTATAACTGAACCTCAAATACAAATCTCTTTCCCCAGCCTCGATTTGAAATCAGTAAGTCCTGGATTCCAGTCTCACCTTCAATCTAGCTTGGTGCTTATTTCATCTCTCTATACCTCAATCTGATACAGGTTATACATGTAGAATCATGTAAATATATTTCCACATCAGTTATGTTGTGAAAGAAGAATCAGCATAAAAGGTACAAGGAGCCCATCTTTATATGCCGATGCTTACTCATAGTGGCTGAATGTTTGTTGGGTTATGGAAATTTAACAAGGATTTAGCCATCGCCTCCTGTGTGGTAAATACTGTGAAGAAATACTTTATAGTCCACAGGAATTATGACCTCAGACAGAGGACTGTGGGCGGGGATTATGGCATGTATTGCTAGTCATAGCCATTGTGTGGAGTTTATTTTGTTTTCCATTTTGTTTTTTGTTTAACTTTTTTTTTTATTATTATGAAAAAAACTTGTATAGAGAGTGGGGCTGGAGAGTTATTGGGAAGTGACAATGATACCCCAACCCTCCCTCCAAAAATCCCCAGAGCATCAATAACACATTGTTTTGGTGTCTAGGTGATCCTATAGATAGAGCTTGGTTCTGGTTTCTTCCTTAATCATGAAGATCTGAGTTTAAATTCTACCTCAGGCCATTCCTAGTTGTGGAGCTGTGGGAATGGGCGCAAGTCCTTTAATTTTTGTCTGCCTCAATTTCTTCAACTATAAAATGGAGATGGCAATAGCACCCATCTCCCAAGGTGGGCGTTGAGAATCAAATGAAATATTTGTAAACACTTAGCCCAGTGGTAAGCACACAATAGGTGCTTTCAAGTGTGTTTTTTTTTTCCCCTTCCTTTCTTCCTAGTGAGATTTTGAATTATAGGAGTGGCAGTAGAAATGGAAATAAGGATATATTTTTTGAAGGAAATATAGATAGTAATGTGTATAGATATATATACACATTATACAATATATTCTGTCATTTTCACTGTGTCCAACTCTTTATGACCCAATTAGAAGTTTTCATGGTAAAGATATGGAATGGTTTGCCATTTCCTTCTCTAGCTCATTTGACAAATGAAGAAACTGAGGCAAATAGGATCACCTAGCTAGGTATCTGAGGTCAGATTTGAAATCAGGAAGATATCCAAGCCCAGCACTTTTGTCTACCATGTCACCTAGCTGACCCATTATTTATTTTTCTCTATCTCTCACAGATATAAATATATGTATATACACACATAAGAATATCTACATCTCATTATGGGAGGAATAAAGGAACAGGAGGAATTGCAAACATTTCCAAGTTTTCCTGAGAGATGAGATGACCAGTGGTAACCATACCAAATAATCTGAGGCTAGAGGCTTGGCAGGAAATATCCATTTTGAACAAGTTGAAACCCAGAAGCACAGGAGTGGAGCTGACTCAAAACATAGATTTTTGCCTTGAGGGGAAGGTGGAATTAGATATGATTTCCAAGGCAGAATATAGAGAAAGAAAAGAGGGGGGGAGGGTATAAGGACAGAATTTGGGGGGATGCCTAAACTTAGAAAAAGGACAGTCATTGAAGGGGGATAGAAGGATGAGCTCTAATGTGGACACAAAGGGAAAGGGAAGTTGGGAGATTTTAATATTTTTAGATGCTGCAAAGAGAGATCAGAGGAGATAAGAATCAGGAGGGACAAATGTCACTGGAGAGATAGTGTAGTCTGTGCTCATTGACCTTTGAGGCCCAGGTTAATTGGAATGGTTGGGGCAGGAACCGGATTGCAAGGAGATGAGGAATTTGGGTAGGGAGAGAGTGAAGGTCTTCTGCTCTTTTAATAAATTGGGCATTGAAATGAAGAACTGAAAAGGAGTGGGAATTGAGAAGGAATAGAACTTTTTTTAAGGATAAGGGGAAACCTGAACATCTCTCTAGGTTCAGCATGGTGGAAGTAGCCATGAAAGGGTTTGATAGAGGATGTTAGAGCAAAAAGATAATAGGTGGAGCCAGGCAAAAAACACTGTTTGGATACATTCTTTTTTTTTTTTCCCCTGAGGCTGGGGTTAAGTGACTTGCCCAGGGTCACACAGCTAAGAAGTGTTAAGTGTCTGAGACCAGATTTGAACTTGGGTCCTCCTGAATTCAGGGCCGGTGCTCTTTCCACTGTACCACCTAGCTGCCCTGGATACATTCATTAACCTTGGAAGAGAAGGGATAGATCTTCCTTAAGTACAGAAACTTAAGAGAAATTTTGAGGTGGAGAAGAGGGAAATTGAAGCAGCTTATTCTAGACAACCATGATCTTTATAAAATACAACACATCCTTACTTGCAGAGAGTGGGGGGACAGAGGCACAGTTAGTCACTTAGGGAGAATTTTTTTTAAACAGAGCAGGAGCAATAAAGATCTGAACTCAGGAGATGAATAAGAAAACAAATGATTACCCAAAGTACTGAGACCCTAACCTGACTTAAATAGCATGAATGAATGATAATGAACTTAGTCAACAATTTCATGCCTTTCTCTAAAAATAATCAGCAACATAGAAGCAGACTGGGGTGGTAAGGGTTAGTCTGGGGTTCGGTTCTACAGGGTCTGCAGGTTGTGAGAGAGAAGGGGCAGGGAGGTGAGCGTCATTGAAGCAGCCAACCATAGGATCTTGGCTATGGAAGAGTAATTAGGCAATCCAGAAGAGGCTGATTTTACTTTTATGTCATATAAACCAGTGTGGCATTGTGGATAGGGAGCTGAGCTCAGAGACAGGAAAGTTTGGGTTCCGATCCTGCTTGTGTCCTCTTTGAGACTTATACAGTTCTTCAAATGGTAGTTATAGACACGTTGCCAAGGCCAGGAGTTCCCAGAGGAATGAAATCTCAGGTCCTTGAAGAATTCACATACCTCATCCAGCTTAGTCAGCATCATAAATATGTGTTGGTTGATTTTCTTAGGTAAACAAGAAGATGGTAGCATAGTAGTACTAAGGGGGAGGAGGAGGAGGAGGAGGAGGAGGAGGAGGAGGAGGAGGAGGAGGAGGAGGAGGAGGAGGAGGAAAGAGGTGTCTCACTATAAATGTTTCAAGCTTTAGATAATTGGCAGTTTCTAGAGTGATCCCAGCCCAAAGATGGCAGATCAAAGTGACCTAGAGTGGAGAGGGGTACTACCCCTTTCTTTCCTTTTCTTACTCATCATCAACAGCACTTTGTTTGCATAGTTTGGTTTAAAAAAAAAAAAAAAAAAACACGCCAGCTGTTTTAAGAGCAAACTTCATAGGAACATTTCTTTTCTCATCAACCCATAAAGTGTAGTGTGAACTGTTTGAATGGTATCTGGCCATGTGAGGACATGTTCACAAAGGTCCTGGGCTTTCTGTAAAAACAGCAAACGGGTGAATGGAGATTCATCATTCGGTCTGGAGCTTTTACTACAAAGGAGAAGGAGCTCAGTGTGAACTGTTAAAAGCTGATGTTCAGTGAGAACTGAGAAGCTGGACCATCCACAGAACAGATGCAGTTTCATTTGCCTTGAATTATTGTAAGAAAAATTGCAAAAAGCCAGTCTGTTAGCTGGCCTTTTTTATGCACTTTCTATGTGCCAGGCATTTTGCTGAGTACTGGGGGGTTACAATGAAAAGCAAAAAAGCAAACAGGTATCCTAAACAACCAAACCAAAAATCAATCTTTCCTCTTAAGGAGAAGCTCACAGTCCAGTGGGGAAAACCAGGCTAGTTTGGCATATGGGCAGAGAAATTGGAGGCGGGGTAGTCTCTAGGAGAAAGCACTGAGATTAAGGAGAGAAGGACTTCTTGGAAAAGGCAGGGCTTCAACTGAAACTGGAAGGGAGCCAAAGAAGTCTTTAGGTGGAGATGAGCAGGGAGAGGAATAAGAGATAGGCCAGGAAACTGCTCACTTGGGAAATGGGGTCTTGTGGGAGGAACAGCAAAGAGGCCATGTCACAGAACACAGAATACCTTGAGTAGTGCTTGGAATGAGCCTATAGCAAATTAGACAAAGAAATGTTCTTTTCTGAGTTAGGGTTCATAACCTAGGACCACGAATTTGAGTTTGGGTTTTTTGCTAATTGCATTTCAATAGAATGTATTTCATTTTGTGCATTAAAAAATATTCTTCTGGAAAGGGTTCAGACTAGTCTGTCAGACTAAGGAAGAAGAATCTCTGAGTTGGATGAGACCTCACTCATCTCCACCAGATACCCAACAAGCTTTTCTTAGGAAATCTCCAGTGAGGCTGAACCAGCTGAGGCAGCCCAGTTTACTCTTGGGTAATTCCTTAGGAAATCTTTTTTTTATTATCAAGCCTAAGTTAGCCTTGCATTGCCCACCTTTTGCTTCTAAGGCTGCCACCTGAGGTCAGCCGGGGCACATTTAAGCCTTTGTCCTATGACATCATTCTTGAATAGGCCATCATGCCCCTCTCCCCAAGGGATCTTCCCGACACTTCTCCCACATCATCTTTTTCTTCTCCAGGTTAAATATCCCCAATTCTTTCACTCAGTCTTCATATGGAATAAAGCTGGGAACATTCACCATTTCTTCCTTAAATGCTTACCAGTATCTTCCTTAAAATGGCACCTGGAACTCTAGATGTGATCCGGGCAAAGTATACTCCTTTGCTTTTCTCAGGCAGCCTAAGATCACAGTAACTTTTCAGTAACCGCATCTCACCAATGAAGTCTACATAGGAGCTGCTCTTATATTTATATTTATGAAATTGGCTTTTTGAATCCCAATAGAAAACTTTGCTTTTCCCTAATGAATTTCATATTATTATTATTATTATTATTATTATTATTATTATTATTATTATTATTATTAACAGCTAGTCATTATGTTTGTTATTCAGTCATGTCCAGCTCTTCATGATCCCTTGGACCATAACACACCAGGACCTTCTTTCTTCCACGTATTCCCAAAATCCATCCGAGGTTATGTTAGTTGCTTCCATGACACTATCCGTCCATCTCATCCCTCTTACCCCAGCTGTGTTTGCTTTCAGTCTTTCCCAACATCAGAGTCTTTTCCAGTGAGTCCTGGCTTCTCATTATGTGACCATAGTATTTAGGCTTCAGTATTTGACTTTCTAGTGAATAGCCTGAATTAATTTGATATTGCTGTCCAAGGGACTGTGTGTTCTCCAGCACTACAATTCAAAAGTCTCCATTCTATAAGCCCTCAGCTTTCCTCCTTGCCTAGCTCTCATAGTCAGGCTTTGCTATTGAAATATTAACATAACACAATAAATTTTGCAAATCATTTTATTGACGTAGGTAGGTGTTTTTATTATCCCCATTTTACAGATGAGGGAATTGAGACTGAAAGAGTTTAAATATCTTGCTCAAAGTCATGGAGATGTAAGTGTAGGAATCCAGTTCAGGCCTCTGAGCATTCTGGCCATCAGATCCCTGAGCTGCCCAAAAACTGAGCTAGAAGACGGGCCACAGCAGGTGGAACAAGAGAAACACAACTTTCTGGTCTTTGAAGAGGTTTCTGGGATTTGTTCCTTTCTCTCTTCTTCCACTGCTGCCATACTTGGACCAATTCTCACTATTGAGGTGGTACGATTGGTAAGAGTCCTGGATTTGGGGGCAGGAAGACCAAAATTTAAATGCAATTTCAGCTGCTTCCTAGCTAAGTGACTCTGGGCAAACTCAAACTCATAGGTAAAATGAGAATTATAATAGCTCCAAATCCTTCTAGCTCAGCTTTTGGGCTGCTTTTGCTTCATTTACCTGCTTCCCTTCATTGAATAAGAATTGGTCTACTGCTTTTATCTTAAAAGTCTCTTTCTAGTTTAGAGAAGTCACAATTTCTCTGCTTAGATCTAAGCCTAGAATAATGTCCATAGTGATAGAATTGCTACGTGTGGGGCCTTCCTCCTGGATTGCTTGTCTATAACCCTGTTCTAACTTAACAGTCAGAGAATTGGAAACACTCAGAGATTTGAGCAATTTATGGATTAATGGGTTATGTCCAAGAGGCTTTAAGAAGAGTCTCTCACAGACATTTTTACATATTTAGAATGTCCACAAAGTCTGATTTTAAGTTACTGAGCATGCTTGTGTGAGCATGCACACATACACATACACAGCTGCACCTGCATGTGTGTAAGAGAGAAAGGGCAGGAAGAGGAGAGAGACAGAAGGAGAGGAGGAGAAAGAGAAAGGGGAGAGGAAGAGGAGAGACAGAGAGAAACTCGGAATTAGAATAAGACTGAGTCCATTATTTCTAGCCAGTATGGGAACTACGACATTCTCTTTCCAGAAAGATATCTGGTCTCTGATTGAAGCCGTCAGGCTGATCCCCTAACCCCACTTTCCTCCCCTTCCTTCCCTCCACAAAACACCCGATTCCCATTTTTGGATAATGCTGATTCTAAAAAAGCTCTTTTACACTACTCGGAAATCTCTCTCTCCCTCCTTTTAATTGACAAGGCTTTTCTCTTGAATACACTAAGAAAATCTACTCTCAACAATAACAAATAATTTCCATGGTTTCCAAGGGATGAACTATACCCAGGAAAGATGGGGGTGAGATAGGGTGCAGAATTCTGGGGAACAGTCCTAGGATACCTCTTTATAAAAGTGTCACAGCGAAAAAGGGAGACAGAAAAATGTTGGCTTTTTCCGAGTTGCCAAGAGACCAGTTGTCCCAAGTGAACAACTATTCCCTTGATTAGCTGCAGAGATACTGGAGCAGTGAAAACACAGTTGCATTGTCATGGGGCATTTATTATTGTTTTGGATGGGTTAATACCTAGTGTAAAATCCTGCCTTGAGACCTAACTTGGTATGCAAGTTCTCAGACTGAGACTCTTTTGATGATTGCAGGCTTGAAGTAAATCAGATGATCTGGCTTGGTTTTGTTAGTCTTTTCAATAGAGCATGACAATAAACAAGAGTTTTAATAGATGTATCTCAAGAGGAATTCAGTTCTTACTTTGGGGATGCCAAATCAAAAAATCCCAATACAAGTTTCACATAGCTACATCCTTTTTTATTTATTTGAATCCTGGATTATTCTTTTTATTTCTTTTTTAAAATTTTTACTTTTTTTTATTTTTCATTTTAAATTCAGATTAGCTTTGTGTGGCCCTCTGTGACAATAGAAAAGTTTGCAATGGGAGACTTTCCACATGTCCTTGCCATGTCAGAATTCCAGGCTGCAGCTCCCAGCATGGGTCAAGTGCACAGCATTCTTGGACTCTGCTGCAAACAGGGTATGAATAGAAGAGGAAATGTTTGGGAGCCAAGTAGAATATACAGCAGAGGAAGAATTTGGCTCATTTTTCTTTGTGTATTAATTTTTGGAACACAGGAAATTCAGAAACTCGGATGTACTTATGGCTCACCATTTCTACTAAGGGACAATCAGACTCAACACAGAGGACTCTGCCCCCCTGATTATGGTATATAGTTTATGTGTAGGTGACAGTGAACTAATCCGGGCTGATGACATAGATTAGCCGGAGGTGAGACGAGGACAAAGCAGCCAGCTCGAGTATTGACGCCAACGTATGTTAGCGGGCACACTCTCATGTTTCCCGGTGAGCTCCCGCTGACTGTCAGATTTTGTTGCCTTTTGGACTACGGTCCAAATAGTATAATTCCTATTGGATCAGATGTTGCTCAGGGACACAGACATAATGAGGTGATAATTTTTACTTGGCAGTTAGGTTCTAGAGAAACATCACATAAACTCTTTTGAGAGAAGGGCAGTCAAAGTTAAGTGACTTGTTCAGGGTCATACAGTTAGTAAGATTTGAACTCTCCTGATTGCAGGGCCAGTGTTCTATGCATTTTGCCACCTAGTGCCCCCCATTTTTCCTCTTTTCTTTTTTTGGGGGGGACTCTTCTAACTCTGTTTTCATAGACGGCAGTATAAATCTTCAAAATTAACTGGCTCTTTTCTTTCACTAGATGCTAGATGGATTCATGCATCCGTAGATCCAAGAAGCTATTGGTTTAAATATTTTATAAAGGCAAATTCAGGAAGAATCATGTAATTGTAGGACATTAACATTATGCTCCCTAGGAACCTGCCTGCTTCCTTTTTCAACTGTTGCCTCAGGTCTCAAATGAGCCACCAATTCAAGTCTTTTCTCCCTCTCCTTAGCAGGGGAACAGGAAACTAGAATTGGATGACAGTGGACAATGTTAACTTCCTCTTGTCCTCGATTATTTGAAAGGTGAACCATCTGCCTGGTATCCAACACTTTGTAAATATATCCATCACCAATGTTTTCAAGAAGCCAGCTTGTCATTAAATGTTCCTAAAAAGCAGGACTAGAAACTGAAAATGTACACAGGTGTATGGCTTCAGGCTCTTTTGAATACTGCAAAATAGTGCAATGTTCCATGGAACATCTGTTTGGGAGGTAAGATTAAATACAAATCCCCCTTCCCTTCCTTCTGTTGCATTATATAACCCTGATCAGCCACTGCTTGGAGTGCTGTGTATTTCCTAATTTTTTTTTCCTTAAACTTACAATTTAGCACAAATTTGTCAGCTTTGATATATGTTCTGTGTACTATGATTATTGCTCTAAAAACTCTAAAGCACCAAGTAAAAGCATGAGGGAATCTTCCCCTAGGAAATGCTATTGGACTTCAAAGGCAAATATACCCTCCTACTAAAAGCAAACCAGAAGGCTCCATCTAGACACTTGAGAATGGCATTATTAAGAAGCATTGTGCATGTTGAAATGAAAGCCACTTGTATGTGTTGCATGCATGTCCTAAGTGGGTTCTGGGCCATAATGATGTACTGATTCCTACCCTCAGGCTTTCTTTCTGTTCACATTGGTACACTTAGGTTTACACACACACACATATATATGTTCTTGAAAATTTGTAAACAGAATTCTTGTAAATAAAATCCTTCTAAATGCCCTACAGGGTGGATGGTTGGATGGAAATCTGTGAGGAGGCCTTTCGAAGGTTAATGAATACTTCTGATTTTTGTTTGTTAGTTTTGTTTTTTAAACTTGATGCTTTATGTATTATATTTTTAAGAGTTTGGTGATCTGTGCAAACCTTCCTCCTCTCCTCTTACCGAATGTATACATTTCTCTCTTTTTTTAAATCTTCACTTTTAAAAAAAATTGATAATAGCTTTTTTATTTTCAGAATCCATGAAAAGATAGTCTTCAACAAACTTTTCTCAAATTTTTCTCCCTCCCTTCTTCCCCTAGACAGCAAGTAATCTAGTATAGGTTAAACATGTTACATATATTTCAAACAGAAAACTATCAGAACGTTAGTGATTCAAACCAGTTTGTGATAGAATTGACCTCTACTTCCTCACTTGATTGTATTCACAGACTTAAATTGTAAGTTTCTTATTTGGTCTTCATGGAACTTATAGTCTAGGAAGGAAATAAGAACTAGATAAATACACATACATATATATATATATATATATATATATATATATATATATATATATATATATATATATATATATATATATATAAAGACATTTATATGCATGTGTCTACATATATACACACATGTGTATGCATAATTATAATATTACATATTAAATGTATATAATCATATATAGTATATATATATATTCTATTATCATATATGTTATATATTATAATGTATGTAATAATATATAATAATTTCTTATCCATGCTATAGAAAGGGGGCAGGATGAGGTAGCTTACCTCTTGGCTAAGATGAACATCTCCAGTCTCTCCACCAGGACTTTATACCTATCATCATTCCCTTGTTCATCTTCAATCTTGCCCCCTCTACTAACTTTTATTCCTGTCTACACTAGTCTTAAATCTCCCCTGTTCAGAGAAAATATGTAAGAGAGAAACTTGCCCTTGCTCTTGCCACCTCCTTAAACTGTTCTATATTTCTCTCTCCTTAAGAAGCTAAACTTCCAGAAGAGATTTTATTTGCTTACTATCTATTCAGCCAGACTTTTACAGTTGATTTCTGTGCTCATAATTCACCCTTCTAAGCCAGCAGCACCTTCTCTAATGACTTTTTCTTGAATCTTCTCTCGTCTTACTTTTCTGTACCTTTGATTGCTGTGACTTCTGACTACTTGCCTCTGTCCTGATCATCCATCTTCCCTTAGCTTCCTGACAGGGAGCTCTTCCCCATCTCTTACTATGTTTCTGGCTCCCTTTGCTTAAATGTATCCTTCATTGGGGTGTATTGTGTGTCTGGAGGCCCCTTCATACACATGATAGTTAAGAATATAGATGCAAGACCGTATAGATAGGAGACATGAGGGCCGATGGCAGAGTCTTGCAGAACATCCACATTGTCATTAGGTGAAGCAGTGAAGAAGATAGATATATTAAGAGTATGTGTGTGTGCGTGTAGAATATACATATACATGAAGATAGCATGTCTATAGAAAGAATCCTCTTAGGACAAAAGGCCTTAATGCATAAAAAGAAAATAAGCAATAAAGAAAAAGTTCTTTTGCATTTTCAATGTCAGTGAGGGAAGTTAGACATGTTTCACATTCAAATTAGAATAATTGAATGAAACGTGACATACTTCACTCTAATAATATTATTCTCTCCAGAGAGAGATGTGGCCTTATAAGCTGACATTTATACAGGCCTTAAAGGTAATCAGTGCTTTACAAGTATTATTGACTTTATCCTCATGACAGCCCTTAGAGATAGATCCTATTAATTAATTATGATTCTCATTTTACAGCTAAGGAAACTGAGGCTGAGAAATTAAAACTGACTTACCCAGGGTTGTACAGTAAGTAAGGTGGTTTTGTACTCGGGTCTCCTGGTTAAGCACCTTCTGCTAGATACCTAAGTGGTACAGTGTATGGAGCTCTAACACCAAGTTCAAATCTGGCTTCAAAAACTTATTAGCAGGCAGCGGGGTGGCCTAGTGGATAGAGCACCCGCCCTAAAGTTAGGAGGCCTGAGTTCAAATCTGGCCTCAGACACTTAACACGTCCTACCTGTGTGACCCCTGGCAAGTAACTTAGCCCCAATTGTCTCAGGAAAACAAACAAACAAAAAAACCACCTTAGCTCTGAGCATCTGGAAAAGACATTTGACCTCATCTGACTTGGTTTTGGTATTAATAGCATCTATCTTGCAGAATTATTGCAGAGCACTTTGCACACTTTAAAGTGTTTGGTAAAATACCAGTTAATATTACCCATCATGACCACTAACTGCCTTCGATTGCCTTATGATGCAATATCCAAGTCGATTTGCGTTTTTTGGGAAATGAACAGAAAGTCAAGAAAATATCAACCAAAACAAATCTGCCTCATTCATTTATTCCTCCATTTGTCTGCATAATTCTTTGCAGGCATTTGAGGAAGTGGAACATGAGTAAAGGTTGAGTGATTTAGACACGTCAGCTAAAACCCATAACTGTAAAAGAGCCCTTTGTACAGGTAAGGGTGTAGTAAATGAATAATACCTGTAGGTAGGTCCTTCGGCCATCACTGCTTATAACCCTTTAAATCACTTATTTTCACATAAGTGAACTCTGTGTCAAAGAGAAGGCTAGTTACCGGCTAACAAGACTGACTAGCTGTTAAATTGCTCCAGAACCAGCAGTGATCCCAAAATAGGCACTCGCCCCTTCCCATTGCTGTTTTCTGAGCTGAGAACTTCTTACAAACTCACAGCAACACAATCCCTTCTAGTCGTCCTTAATACTGTGGCCTGAGGTGTTTTTTTGGTTTTTAAACTTAAACACTGCTGTGGTTCATCACCACATAACGCATCAATCAAGCCTCTGCAAAAATTTATATTCTAATTTGGCAGCTCTGTGGTTCTGCCACGTTCGGGCCAACAGTGCCGGTGATTCTCCCCCAAGGGATGAACTGAGGCTACTGAGGAACAAACACCCTCCCGGGGTGTCCCTGGGGTGGAGAGCAGCTCCAGCCACAGCAGGGAGGGTTCTCAGTCTGAGGGCTATCCATGTGGACCAATGTCTTTCTTGGCCATAGGAGATGGACCCATGATGGTTGACAAGATCCTAACCTTATTCATCTGCACTCATTCAGATTCTCCTTAATTTGCTGCCTCCTCTGAGTCTGAAAGTTACTAAGTCTACAAGCACTTATTAGAGTTACTATGTTCCAAGTGCTGGAGACCCTGAGCAAACAGCTCCTGCCCTCAAGAAGTTCACTTTCTAATGGAGGAGACCATATATGAATAACTAGGTACACTTGATAGTTGTAAACAAGCATTTATTAAGAGTTACTATGTTCCAAGTTCTAAGTGCTGGAGACCCTGAGCAAACAGCCCTCAAGAAGTTCACTTTCTAATGGAGGAGACAATATGTGAATAACTAGGTACATATGATAGTTGTAAACAAGCATTTACTAAGTGCTTACTGTATGCTGTGCTAAACTTTGCAGATTAAAAAAAAAGGCAAAAACAGTCCCTGTCCTCAGGAAATTCACTTTCTTATGAATCAGACAAGATATGAATAACTAGGTACACATGATAATTGTAAACAAGCATTTATTATGCTCTTACTACATGCTGTGCTAAACTTTGCAAATACAAAAAAGGGGCAAAAACAGTCCCTCTCCTCAGGAAATTCACTTTCTCATGAATCAGACAAGATATGAATAACTAGGTACACATGATAATTGTAAACAAGCATTTATTATGCTCTTACTACATGCTGTGCTAAACTTTGCAAATACAAAAAAGGGGCAAAAACAGTCCCTCTCCTCAGGAAATTCACTTTCTCATGAATCAGACAAGATATGAATAACTAGGTACACATGATAATTGTAAACAAGCATTTATTAAGCTCTTACTACATGCTGTGCTAAACTTTGCAAATACAAAAAAGGGGCAAAAACAGTCCCTCTCCTCAAGAAGTTCACTTTTTAATGGAGCAGACAAGATATGAATAATGGGGTACACATGATAATTGTAACAAACTTTTATTAAGCACTTACTAATGGAGCTGTGCTAAACTGCAGATACAAAAAAAGGCAAAAACAGCCCCTGTCCTCAAGAAGTTCATAATCTTTTGGAGGAGATATTATATAAATAACTAGGTACCACTGGATTCTAGGCAGATACTCTGGGAAGGAGAGCGGGTAGATGGTACAATGGATGGAGTGCCAGGCATGAGTTCAAATCCAGCCTCAGACATTTACTGACTATGAGACCTTGACAAATCATTTAACCCTGTTGCCTCAGTTTACTTATCTGTAAAATGAGCTGGAGAAGAAAATGGCAAACCACTTGGGTATCTTTAACAAGAAAATTCCAAAAGGGATTACAAAAAGTCAGATATAAGTGAAAAATAACTAAACAAATAAAATACTCTGGGAAGGGAAGGCATTAGCAAACAAGAAACTCAAAAGCTATAAGGATTTGATAAAAATTTAGAAGGAAGGACTCTAGTTTTATCCATCAGCCAGCATTTATTGGACACCAGCTGCTATATATAATAGGCACAGTGCTAAATATTGGGTATATATAGAGAAAAATGAAATAATTCTACCCTCAAGGAGCTAGGGTTTTTGTGGGTGAAACAACAGGGACACCTCTCTAAGTATTTACAGAGTGAACCAAGGTAATTTCAAAGAGAGGCACTAGCATTTGGAGGGGATCAGGCAAGGCTTGAGCTAATCTTTGAAGGAAGACAGAGACTCTAAAAGGCACAGATGAAAAGCACTGTAGTAGAGGCATTGGTATTTACACATACATTTGTGGGTGTGTGAGTGTGTGCTTAACCAGATCATAAAGTGAGTGTGTAATAAACGTGGAAGAATATTTTGGAGTTAGGTGATGAGCAATTTTAAATACTTTTTTAAAGAGAAATAAATAGAAATTTTGGTTTTTATAAGAGCAATGACTTGTGAAAAATATTATTTAGGTAATTGAATGGATTGAAAAGGCAAAAGATTTGTAGCAAGAAAACAAATGAGGAGGCCATCCCAAACTGGGTTGTTTAGCATAGCAAGTATGGATGGTAAGAAGAGAACTGTGCTCAAGATTCTTCTGCCCAAGTGAGTCCCCATAGGGAGAACCCTAAGTTGTAGATTTGGGCACTACATTTAGGAAAAGCATTAAAAAAAAAAAAAACCTGCAAGTTATATACATCTCTTTGTTGTTATAGGAGAACTGATTGAAGAAAAAAAAAAAGAGAATTAAGCTTACAAGATAACCATATTCAAATATTTGAAGGGGTCCTCCCATCATGTAGAAAGGAGATTAGATTAATTTTGTTTAGCCCCAGAATCAGACACACTGATTGGGAGGTGAAGAGAAGCAGGTTTCCACTCCACAGCAGAATAAAACTTCTCATAATAGGAATAGTCCCAAAGTGGAATGTGTTGCTCTGGGAAATTGTGGGTTCCTACCCTCATTGGAAGTCATCAGATGAAGGCATTTTAACCACTTATTCCTAGATGAAATACAGATTGGACGATGAGATTTTGTCGTTCTGTTGGTCTCCTTGCAGTGTCATTTCAGACTTTCCCATATGATGCCCTTTATGTCAGAAGTACCTTCCTTTCCTCCCCCTCAAAATTGAAATCTAGACTTTTCCAACTCTTGGTACTGAGCACATGATACAAGAAGATCTTCCACCTCAGACATGGTCTCTTGCTTCCCCCTCCTCCATCTCACACTTGAATATGTATTTACTTGAAATCTAGTAAAAGACCACTAGTTTTATTATGCACTTTTATTACGCATCCCAGCAGATGTCCAGTGCATTCCCCTGATCTACATACAATTCCTCCTCCAACTTTCCCAATCATCTACTCTGTATGAGGCATTGTGGTCAGCATTGAGGGAATACAGAGACAAATAAGACACGATGCTTTCCTTTTCGATATTGCATCTAGTGAAGTGTGAATGTCTATAAAAGGTCCAAAGTACTTAAGAAGAGGAGGAAAAAGCAGCCTCATTTCTTAGTAGAAGTAAGAAAGAGGCCACAGCAGCCCGGTTTCAAATATCTCTAATGTTATTTCTTCTTTCCAGTAAATCCAAATCTGTCTTCTGAAAACTTCCAGTAATGTGGCTATGTTGTACTTTGGGGTTCTGCGAGGTCTGATCACTCTCCCCAATGACAACCCTTGAAGACGGCTATCAACGTCCCGTCATCCTCCTCTCAAATCTTCCCTTGGATGAACCCTATTAGTCTCCTCGGCCGTCTTCTGGGGCAGATTTGAATCCCCTCACTCTTCAATCACCCTCTTGAATGGACTCTTTATTAATAGTATCCCTTACAAAATGGGACACCCAAATCTTTACGCAGTTTTCCAGATGTGCTCTGATCCCTTCAGTAAAACAAGATGATTGTCCTTGCAAATATTATTGGATTGCACTGTGAACCAGGTTGTTCAAGGGACTTAACTTACATTCAACTAAAATCCTGAAAACAACCACTAGGAATGCACTAAATCACACCCGTAGTTATATAATTAGTTTTTGAATTGCTGTATTTATCTCTTAAATGACATCTGGTTTGACTTGGCTTTATTTCTAAATCTTTATTCTATCATCCTTTAGCCATTTCCCCCAGCTTTATGTTGTCAATCAAAGAACTAAATGGTCATTATTAAGCACCTACTGGGCTAGGCACTGAGGAATACAGACAAATATGAAATAGCCTTTCTTTTCAAGAAACTTGAAGTCTGTCTAGGTCTTCATCGGAGCCACTGATAAAAATTAAATTACTCAGGAATCCATATCAACATGAGCCAGTTTGTCAGTAATTTTTTAGTGTGTTCTTTCAATCAGCTATAACTTTATTCTCATCAGTTTTTGATTTCTCCCTTTTATTCACAAGAATGTCTTGAGGTACTTGCTCATGTTTCCTGCTGAAATCCAGATCCAAGGCATGTGCCCATTTTCCTAATGGACCAATTTAATAGAAGTCCCCCACAAGGAAATGAACTTAGTTTGACAGGAATTATTTTTAGTGAGTAACGACTGGATCATGGTAATTGACACTTCCCTTTCTCAGTGCTCCCAAGCCATCTATTCTAGAATCCTGTCAGGGATTGACGTCAAGCTTCACTGATCCACGGTCCCTGGAATTCACCTTTTTTCCCCATGTGGAAAGTAGGATATTTGCCTATTTTCCAGATTCCTGTCAGCTCCCATTCTCTGAGATTCCTCAAAGATTGCAACAACTGTTCAATTATCTTGGCTCTCTTAGTAATTTGGCATGTAATTCATATGAGTTAGAATATTTAAACTCTTTTAATATATCTTAAGTCTCTTATGTCATCTTTACTGTCACATATCGCCTCAGTCTAGTTGTTCAACCATGTCTAGTTTTCCAGCTGAATCTTTTTACTCCATAAAAGAGGTAAGAGCAAAATCACGATTGAATAATGTCCCATTTCCTCTCTGTAATTTGCTAACATTTACACCATCTGCCTCCAAGTAGTGAACTGAAACACACAATCCTTGTTCTTCCTGCTCCAAGGATATAACTCTTCCAAAGCCTTTTTAAGTGTTCCTTATCACCACCACAATCACTTCCCCATTCCCAGGACTCCTCTTATTCTAGATTTTAACCTCCTTGAAACTCTTCCTACCAATCTATGATACTCTTAAATTTGTTCTTGGCTAGATGCATTCTCTTCCATCTTTTGTACACCTCTTTTTTCCTCTCAACTTTTTGGTTTCTTTAGATTCAGCTCAAAAAGCATTTTGCTTAAAAAAATAGTAGTTGATAGAGTCCTGAAGTCAGGAAGACCTGAGTGCAAATATGATCTTAGACACTTAACCCTTCTTAGCTGTGTGACTCTGGACATATCACTTGACCCCAAGGGGGGGAGGGAGGGAGGAAGGAAGGAAGGAAGAAAGGAAGGAAAAAAGAAAGGAAGGAAAGGAGAGAGGGAGAAAGGAAGGAAGGAAGGAAGAAAGGAAGAAAAGAAGGAAGGAAAGAAGGAAAGGAAGAGAAGGAAGGAAGGAAAGGAGGAAGGGAGGGAGGGAGGGAGGAAAGAAGGAAGGAAGAGAAAGAAGAAAGAAAGGAAGGAAGAATAATTGAATTGAATTCATTTGAGTGCTGAAAATAAGAAGGCAAAAAAAAAAAAAAGATGGAATGTACCCCACAATGCTTACAATATAATACAAAAGCTAAACTTTTTTACACCAAAGAGATGTGATAATGGTACAGTAATGGCATATAGTTGGTAATTAATAAGTTGGGTTTTTTTCCCCCAAACCAAGAGAAAAAAAAGAGTATTATCAAGAAAGATTTTGGACAGTGATTTCAAATGCTATTGAACCAGTAACTGGGGAAAAGTCATTGGATTTGTCAATTAGGTGGTTATTATTGACTGTGGAGAGAACAATTTGAGTACATTAAGCCAGACTTTGGGGGATTAAGGAAAGAATGAGATGATTGGGGGATACAGATATGAATGGAGAGAAAGACAAAGACATAGTGATTTGCTCAAGCTCACATAGCTAGTAAGTGTCCAAGGCAGATTTGAACTCGGGAAAATGAGTTTCTGACTCCAGGGATGATAGTCTATCTATTGTACCACCCGCTTCCCCTGTGCACAAAAGAAGTATTTAAAACTCTAAAGTAAGTGACTTATTCAATGTTCACATAGCTGATGTGCCATTTCACTTCATCACAAGTAACAAGCATTTATTAAATGCTTACTGTATATATTCTTCCTTCTTCTATGTGCTGAGTATATAAAAGACAACAGTGAGCTAACAAAAGAGTTTATGTTTAGTTAGTTTGGGTATTGAGATAAAATTTGTACCTTCATCCAGCACCATCCACAGTACCAGGCTCTCTCTTACAAATCATGACTGCAAAAGAAATTCGAGTGATTAAGATTGATAGTGTGTGGAGTAATTGGAATACTACTGGATTTGGAGTTAGCAGAAATCCAAATTCAGATTCTACCTGCAACACTTGCTTAACTCTGTTCCTGATCAAGTCATTCAACTAATCTAAGCCCCTTAGCCTTCCTTAAGGTGGGACTCATAATTACTGGAATACCTACATGGCAAGGTTGTTGGGAGAATCAAATCACAATGAGCGCTAGTAGGCACTTCAGTACTCTACAAAATTTTGTTCTCATTGGTGATGACTTGGGAAGGGTATTTGAAAAAGAGATTTGAGGTTGAAGAATGAGAAAATGGTAATGAGCTGTGTTGCATTCATCAACTGTATATATCTAAATGAAGGATTTGGGCTAAATGGTCTGGGGTGCTCTCTCCCAGCTCAAAATTTGGGGTATTAAACTTTAATGGTTGTCAGCTGCTCACTATGGACCACTTGAACTCTGCCAACACACTGGAAGCTTTTCAAGGCTCTCCCTTCTTTGGGCTCCCCTCAAACTCTCTTAGTTCCCCAATCTTTATGTTTTAACCCTGTTCCTCTGAGGAAGAGAGTGTGGATTGATTCTGCATCACAGTCAGAAATGTTCCTTGTTCTGCTTCCCAGGATGGCCAAAACAGTTAGGCTAGTTCATGAGAATAAGATTTTATTTCAGAATCAGCTCCTTCAACCCCATATTTTATAGCATAGGAAACTGAGACCTAGAGAGCTAACAGACCTGGAACTAGCACTCAGACTTTCTGACTTCCAATTCAAAAGCAAAATCTATTTTTAAAGAGAGCATAATAATCTCATTGTTAGGAAGTTTTCAGGTACTAAAATGGTGCTTCTGATGAGGCAGGCCACAGGAGACTCAATGGACCCTCTCTGTGGGCCTTTTATGATATCTGGAGGATTATTCTGGGATTTCCATGGCTTCTGCATAGAGACTTGTTCTTCCGAAATATATTTTTTTAATCTTTATTGACCCTCAGGGAAAAAAGGGAGAAGAATACAGGGGAAGAGTGATAGACTCTGAGTATTAGACAAAGAGAAAAGGAAGTGGGCAGGAGGGGCAAGGGAATGAATCTCACAATTTCCTCTTTTTGGGGGGTAGAAGGTAGAGTCAATTTTGAGTTTCTCTTGGACATTTCTCTGAACCATGGTGAGAGTAAATTGGATTATTGTCAATAAGAAATTCCAGAGCACCCCTCCCTCTGGACTTTTAGAGGTTTTGTCTTTTAGTTCATCTTTAGGCTTTACCACATTAGCTGACCTCTCCATTTTCCTTAGTTATCTAGACTTCTCTCATTCATATTCAAGATCATTTACTTAGAGATGAAAAGGATTTTAGAGGTCATTAATTCGAAACCCTTCATTTTAGGATGAAGGAACCAAGTCCTGGAGAGTGACCTGCTTAAGCTCACAGAGATAATTAATGGCCTTTAAACCTGGGTCTTTTGACTCCTTTCCCCCCAGTTTTTTCTGCGGATTCATTTTTTGTCCCCAACTTCTGATCAAAACAAAAATGGAGCATCAGTGGTCTGCTTTTGAGTGCTTTATTAGATGGCTATTATGTAGTAGTTTCCAGGTTACAGTTGCTGTTAAGACAAGAAAAGAGGATTTTAAAAGACCTCAAAAACAAAATCCTTTTATTTTTTCCTCCCATCTTCTTCCCCTCCCCCCCTCGTTGGTTTTGTTTCCTTTCCTCAGGAAGTAACATGCTAGAGAAGGGAACTCCTTGACCTAATGTGCAGTTTGGGGTGTTTGCCACAGTTTATCACTACAATGGTGACGGTGATTCATGCAGAGGAATCTTATCTGTGATAAACATCTCAAATTCTGCAATTTCTCCAAGTCAGGCTCATGATTGCAACTTTGTGTTTCATGTAGGAAGCTTCCTGATTTTAGTTTAATCTTTTTATTTTTAAATATGTTTGGAACATCTTGAAGAAACATGTAGGTCATAATGCAAGCAAGCCATGTTTATCATGGTGGACTGGGAGTATTGATTAGAAGATTGTTGAGGGAATGAAAATTTTACAAAGTGGTTTATTGCACACTTAAGTAGGTCCCTAAATTTTCTTGCTAAACCATCTTATCTCTCCAGCATTCAGATATGTTTTGCTGACTCAGTGGTTCTTTCATGTTGTGCCCATTGTTATTGGTTATGGCATTGATACATGAAATTGCTTAATTTCAATTTACTACCTGGTAACCTCAACCCAGAATCAAAGTAGGAAGGGTGTCTGGTCTGACTGTTCACATAGTCATGCAGGACATAGAATCTCTGTTCTTCATGTCTCTGCAAAGGTCATCCTTATACCTGGAATGCTCTCCATTTTTATTTCTACCGCTTAATACCCCTACCTTCCTTTAGGACTTGCTGTTTGTGCCTCTCCCTCCCCCTTAAATTACTTCATATTTATTTTGTATATAGTTCATACATGTTTATTTGTGTGTGTGTTGTTTTTCTTTTTTTTTCTCACCTGCTCCAGTAGAATATAAGCTCTCCCAAGATGGAGCCTTTTTGTTTGTTAGTCACTTAGCCTGATAAATACATACTGAATGAGCAGTCATCCAGCCTTCATTTGAAGACCTCCGGTGAGGGGAACATAAAACCTCCCAGGGCTGCCCATTCCACTTTTAGCTATCTCTTCACATGAGAAGTGTTTACTAGAAAGGCTGAAGTTGGCCACTGTTCTCTGCTCTGTTCTCCAAAAGGGGTGTAGGGATGGGGGGGGAAAGAAAGTAGAACAAGTCTAATCCCTATTTCATGTGACTGCCTTTCACATACTTAAAGAAGGCCGTTGTTTCCCTCCTTCCCACCCCACTACCAACCCAAGTCTTCTTCCTGACTTACTATTCTGAGTTTCTTCAAGAAGAGTAAATGTAAAAGCCTATGACTCTCTCTTTATTGAAACCTATCAAAGAAAATCATATCTCTCCTACCAAACATATTATTCTATCTTGTGTTTTATGTTACCATGGTCTCCCTTGCCTCATCCTTTCTCTGCCTTAGCTTGGAGCTAGGAAACTTCTTGGACCTCAGGGCAAGGTCTGTACCCTGTAGGAACTAGGAAGAGTCTGCAGGTGTAATTCTCAAGGGACTAGTTATTCCTCAGTTGGAACTTTGTTTGTAATTAGAGCAGGCTGCCACCAGAGAGACAAAAGGGAGGTCTGAGAGAAAAAGATCTGAAATCTGTGGGGAATTACCTCATCCGTCAGCTTGAAAGACCTCAGAGCAGTTGAAAGTCAGATGCAAGTAGACAGTTACATCTAGGAAAGAAAAAGGAAAAAGTCGGAAGTGACCAGAAGCTAGATTTCCACAAAGTGTTAACCATTTACATGATAGTGTGTACAGGAATGTGCTAAGTACAGGAATTTGCTAATGAGCATTTATCGGAGAGGACTTCATCAGGTAGTATCGGAAAGTGGTGAGAAAAGTGAAGAAACCAGAAAGAAAACTCAATACTATTAATAAAGGCTCACACAGAAGACCTTGGGCACAAAGAACAGGTGCACTGAATAGAAAGTGGGTCCCAAAATTAGTTACATGAATGAGAGAGAACTGAAACATATCCCTGGACTATTCCTTTTACCCTGCAAACTTCCTGAAATATATTTCTGTTCTAGGCAATTACTATAACGGTACAAAATTATGATTGATCTCCCTGCAAGAAGAAAGATAACAACAGGGATGGAGAAATGTGTCCTCTTCTTGCTCATCACTGAATATTTATTTAGTTCGTACTGTATACAAGACATGGTACTTGTTGTTGGGGAAACAAAGACCTGAATAGACATGATAGTATGATAGGGATATACTAGAAACTACCTTGCCAAAAGGAGGAAATGATTGATGAGCAAATTGCAAACTTGTCACTCAGTCATGATATGATATTATTGGGAAACTTCACCAGACTAGATTTTTATACTCAGTCTCTTCCTTCTCCTCCTCCTCCTCTTCTTCTTCTCTTTCTTCCTCTTCCTTCCCTTTCTCCATTTAAAAAAAATTTTGCATAAATAAAAACATCATTAAAAGAGAAGATGAAATAGAGTAATCATCTCCATCAACTATTAGTAATAAGAGTGTGGTTAACTAGGTACATAAGGAATTGACACAAATATTTAAAATCAAGAGCCACTCCCCAGTAGTTATGGTTAAAAAAAAAAAAAAAAAAAAAAAGACTAGTTTTCAAAAGAATTACAAACTAGAAACACCCGCATGAAAATATATTCCTTAATTACCAAAACTAAGAAAACTGCAAATTAAAGAAGTCTGAGATATTTTCTCTCACTCTATTCATAGAAAGAAATGTGACAACTCTTAAATATTTGAAAAAACCAACAAAGGTCCAAAGAACATATCATGAGATACACTTTCCCCCTTTATGGCAAAGAAGTGGAGGACTAGTGACATAGATATAGACGTTGCTATATCTACAATAGGAGAGAGCTGTTATTCCTTTGGGCTTTTTTTTTTTTTTTTCCCTTTGTCACAAGGGAGGGCCCATTCAGAGGGTGAGGAAAGGAGCAATGTTAGTGTCATAGATTTAGAGCAGGGGTTCTCAAACTACGGCCTGCGGGGCCGGCCCACTGAGGACGTTTATGCGGCCCACCGGGTTATGGCAAATGGGCTGAGGGGTGGAGACAGAGTGTGAGTTTTTGTTTTTACTATAGTCCAGCCCTCAACAGTCTGAAGGACAGTGAACTGACCCCCTATTTTGAAAGTTTGAGGACCACTGATGTAGAGTTAGAAGGAGCCAAATCTGTCTAGTTAAGCCCCCTTCATTTTAGAGATGAGGAAAGTAAGACAAGTGATTTACTAAAGTCACCCAGCTCATAAGTCTGAGGCAAAATTTGAACCCGGGGCTTGCTGATTCTGTTCTGAACACTTTCTCCACTGTGTCATGCAGCCAGCCAAGGTAGCCGAGCTGGGTCACATTATTATGTGACTTCATTATGGAGATAGGAAGTGGGATGGGTAAAAGGAAAGAAACTGGTCTCTTAGCAGCTTTCCAGAATCATAGATTGAGAGTGAGAAGGGACTTTCAGCATCAATTCTCGCTTCTTCATTTTACAAATGAGGAAACTGAGACTTCGAAAATTTGGAGTGATTTGGGTCACACAGCTAGTGTGACCTAGAACAGGTCTTGAACAGGATTTGAACTTGACTTCAAGTCTAGCATTCTAGCCACTGTACCACGCTGCCTCCTTCACCTCTAAAAGGAAAGTTTTAGAGAGAAAAGATAAGAAAGCTAGAGATAATTACAATCTTTTACAGGGCAGATCTGGGAACTGTTAAGTCAAAGCTGAAAAGAGATATTTAGGCTTGGTGTAAGGAGCATAGTCTAGAACAAGAATGGATAGCCTTGGAAGGCAGTGGTTTTCCTTTCATTGGAGATCTCAAGCCCAGGCTAAATGACCACTTGCTAGATATGTCATAGGAGATTCTCATTTAAGTAAGGGCTGCCTTGAATGGCTTCTAGATCTCTGTTAACGGTCTGTCAGGTTCAGGAACCTCCTGTTTTCTATTTCCCCTTGTAAAGTGTTTAAACAACAGCTTTCTCCTGCATAGGGTTGGACCACGTATTCTTGCAAAGCTGCTTTGCCTCTGGCCCCAAGGACACAAGTCACTGGCCCATCCTCCACGTGTCCAGTAAAGTCATTCAAGCTGCCCCAGGATGCATGTGGACCGATCCCAACCATGCTGCCCACAAGTCCCTTTCCACTTGTCTCTGGAAATATTGGTTAGGCAGAAAAGGGCAGGAACTCTTATAGAGAAATATTTTATTGAAAACATTTATCCAAGTTTCCCAAGGGGGAGAAAAAGCCAAGTTCAATAGCTTTTCCAAATATTGTGCTTCAGGACTAGGGTAGGGTTCTTAAATACTAAACCAGAGGAACTTGATGCTATAGCTGTCAGCTGTCCTTCACGGTGCATATGGCAGCCCATAGAGCTGAGGAGAAGGCTGCCCTTAGTAGATTGAAGTTAGCAAACATTTACAGTCTGCCATCTGACTCATAACCTTTGGGAGACCAGTTTCCCTGTGGTTCTCCTGACTAATGAGAACCCTATTTAGCCCGTGTGTTGTCAACAAAGAGCTTCCCCCCCCCCCCTTCCTATTTTCCTTTAAGTGCAGATAAACGGCTTCCGTCTGAGTAATGAAATTAGATCAGGCACCCCCTTAAATCTCTTACTCTTTTAGAGTGCCTTCTTAAGAATTTGGTGGAATAGGATGTGGTTAAATTATCTCCACCCACAACCACACAAGTAAAGGCCAGATTTTCTTTCGAGATTCCTCTTCACCATATTTTTGCATGTATATATGGGACACCCAGTGTTGCTTTTTGGAGACACGCTTTGTTTACCCGAATAGATTTTTTTTTTTTTCTTTTGTCCCTTCTGATTTACCATCTATAATCCTACTTCTGCATGCTGGATCTTTCTCACCTGTGCCTCTAATCAGCGCTTCTTAAACTTTTTCCACCCAAGACCACTTTTTACGCAAGAAATTTTTACATAACCCCAAGTATATAAGCATATACAATAGGTATACACATCAAACATTTACTGATAACAAATCAGAATTTTGTGACTCACCCCTTCAGTTACGTGACCCCATGTGGGGTCATGGTCCACAGTAAAAGAAGCTTTATCTAATCAATAAAGAGATCCTTTCTGCACAGCTAAGGAGAGAAAAGAGGGGGAGGGAGTTCTTTAAGATACCAGGTAGTTCTGTCTTCCAGGGGGTTTATAATAGCCTTTTGTTTTTTTCATTGATAGTTTTATTTTTTAATGCTTTGCTTTCCAGATATATTCTTTCCCTTACATACATGGTCTCTACAGAGATTTAAAAATTATAAAATGGGAATAAAGCACATCAGCAAAATTAGTCAACACCGTAGCTCCGTTTGAACTGGCATATGCACTGTTCCACATCCATAGTCTCCCACCTCTGCAATAAAGGAGATGGGGAGACTACATTTTTTTGAACCTTTCTCAGGGCAAAACCCGCTCATTAAAATTACAGCAAGTGCAATTTGGACTCTACGAAACAAATGAAAACTCAACCCTGAATGCTTGCAAGGCAGCGTGCCAGCTCAAACATAAGTCACAATGTCTTTAGCAGTAGAAGAACAGTTAAAAAAAAAAAAAAAAAGGTGGGGCCATTTTCATCTCTGAAGGGAATTTTTCAGTTTTGTTGTCTGGAAAATAGAATTGGGATTATTCTCCAAAAGTATCGTCTGTATGTAGACAACAGAATTCCTTTCCACTTTTTCTTTTTCTTTATTCTTTGCTCCAACCCCCTCACTAATAAACAGACCCATACTCAGTGAGTTCCTAAAGTCCCGTTTCCCTACTTCCCTTTTCTCTTGTATTCTTGGCCATGAGGGGTGAGAATATTGTTGGTTATTTATGACATGAGTTTCTCTTTTCTTCAGCAAAGCCTGCTTGCAGCTGATACCACATCCAGGTAGCATTTAGGGGGCAGGATTCAGAGAGTAACCGGTTAGAAGGGAGACAAAGCAGTTTGTACACATTTGTGTAAGACCCTGAAGAAACACTAAATGAAAGGTAAGGGTATAAGTTTTAAAACATCCCTCCCCCCAATATCTTGAGGGCTGGATTGCTGGGACCCTTAAGTGATTTCTAAACTGGTGAGAGCTCACTGTAGCTATATTGGTGAAAGCTCACTATTTCTAGCTAGCCCCATCACACAAAAGTTCTCATCTGTCTTTTTACCAATCCACAACATAGGGAAACTAAGTACCCCATAACCCAGAGTAATAAAAAAGACATTGCTTCTATATAGAGTCTGCTTCCCAAATTGGCTATAGCTTAACTCACCAGACTTTGGTCCTCCCAGACTCTAGAAGTCTCTTCCCTGGCCATCCTTCTCCAGTCTGAATAACCTCCCCTCCAGATATTAGAATGGAAGTTCCTTGAGAGCAGGAACCGGCTGGCTTTTTTATGTGTATCTGCAGGCACTTGGCACCTGGCACTTAACATATTGTATTTTAATTTATTTTGTTTCTGATAGTTCTAAAGCCCCAGTTGTTGATAGTTAGGTTGGTATAGCAGAGGGAAGAACATGCCAAGGAAACCGATGGAAAAATACTGGTCCTTGGGGACAAAAACTTCTCTCCCTCCCTCTCAGACTAGTGGGAGAGGAGTGCTACATACATTGGAAGATCCATTCCTCACCACATCCTTGTCCTTGTCCATTCATTCAACAAGCATTTAGAAGCACTTTCTTTGCATTGGGCACTGGAAAAGCAAAACAAAACAGTCCCTGCAGTCAAGGAACTTAAAGTGCTTATAGTTTCAAAATAACACATGTACATAGATATGTTAATGTTAAACCTGTACAGAGTAATTAAAAGACAATATTTATAACTAATAGCTAAAATACAATGGTCTAGACAATTCCAAAAGACTTGCGATGGAAAATGCCATCCACACCCAGAGAAAGAACTATGTAACTCTGAATACAGATTGAAGCAGACTATTTTCACTTTTTTGTTTCTTGTCATTTTTCCCTTTTCTTTTTCTTTTACAGGATGAATAATATAGAAATATGTTTACTATATCATAAACATATTACTATGTCATATACTATATCATAACATATACATAACATATACTACTATATCATAAACATATCAGGTTGCTAGCTATCTTGGAGAGGGAGAGAGAAAAAAAATTAGAACAAAAAATTAGAAAAGAAAGGTGAATGTTGAAAACTGTCTTTGCAGTTGGAAAAAATAAAATACTATTAAGTGGGGGTGGGGGGAGAGAAGAATGTAAATTCCATGAAGATAGGGACTGCCTTTCCAAAGTTTGTTTATATTTGTATCCTTAAAGTTTAGTGCAGAGCCTGGCACATAGTAGGTAGTCAATAAATGCATCTTATTTGCCTAAAAAGCTTAATAGCTAATATTTATATAGTGCCTACTATGTGCTTGGTACTGTATTGAGCACCTTACGATTAATATCTGATCCACAAAACAAACTTAGAAGGAACAAACTTACAGATGGGGAAATCAAGGCAAGCAGCAAGTATTTGAGTCCAGATTTAAAGTTGTCTTTCTCCAGCCCTCCAGGCTGTAAAATAAAGTCTTAGCAATTGGGAGTGGATCGTAGAATAAAGAACTGGTTGCTGTTAGTGGTAAAAAGTGGTACTTGAGATGAGCCTGGATAGAAGGAAGCTAAGAGTTCTGGGAGAGAGAAATCTGAAGGCAGGAAGGGAAAAGGGAATGTTGTGTCTCTGCTTACCTATTTTTCTGTTACATGAGAGGGCTCCATCCAGGGGAGGGAAAGGGTTATCCAGAAATTGCCGGGGTGTGAAAACTAAAGACATCAATTCAGATTCCTTTCAAAAGCAACAAGAAAGCAGTGGGGAAAGTCCATTTAGCTCGAGTGTCTTTGTATTTATTAATTTATGTACAAAGAGACCATTTTGGTTAGTCAGGCTGAAAACCCTTCATGTCCCGAAGAGCAGGGATTCGACTCCCCATCATTCCCTGGGGCCTTTCTGCATTGGTGCCTCCCTTCATTTTGTCCCCAGTGTTAGAGATGTGAACGAACAAGAAAAATAAATAGCAGAAAGCAGACAAGTCCTTCATGAAATTCAGGCAGATTTGGAACCCGAAAGCTAAACATATTTAAGCCAAAAACCATATATCTGTACTCCTTTTATTTCCCCTTCCCTGGCCTGGCATAACCTTGCCACTGACTTACTCCACCCTGTCTTGCAGTCTTGTAGTGTCTCAATTTCTGAGCTTCTTTCTTCCCTCTCCCTGCTCTCAAGTATTGCGCCTTCTTCCTCATCTGAGCTGGCCACTTTCGGCTCGTTAGCATTTTTTCTGCTCATGAATTCAGCTTGGTCAACTGAGAAGAATATTTCCTTTTCTTTCTGAACAGAAACAAGGACTGTGGGGGGAAGGAGGGGGAGAGATGGTATTGGCAGATGGAAGGGGCTTTATGGTCCACAAAATCCCTCAATTTACAGATGAGGAAACAGTGTCGGGGGACTGACAACAAACCCAGAGCTTTTGGATAGAAATCCAATATTCTTTCTGTTGCATTTTGAAATACGAAGAAAGGTAGAAAGGGCAAGGCTGGTGAGGGCTTAGAGTTTAGCATCACCGGGAATATTAGTAGAAGAAACCTTGGAAATGGATTCTGTACTTAGCAGTCCCTTTATTTGAACGTGGTGTAATCTGGCTTTCATTGTTATGCCCTTTTCTATTAAGTTCTCTCTCTCCACTCAGGTTAAAGTTTCTTTAAGAGCAAGAACTGTGTGCTTACTATAATAGTCTTTTTACTATCCCACTCTGGACTCCAAGCACAATGACCTGCTAATGCCTGATGATAATAATGTCTTTAGGAGGGCATGGCCTGATTTGGAGACAGGAACACCCGCTTGAAATCTGGGGCCTTGTGGCATTCAGTTGTGAATGATTGGCTGCTCCAGGTACCACCTGCATGATTTTGAACAAACCCCTTTGCTTCTCTGGGACTCAGTTTACCTCTCTGCCAAAATTTCCAATTTTGAATCTATGATCTTATAAATCAGAAAGCCTTAGAACAATAATAAGAAAGAGAATAAACAAAGAAATAATACATATACTTATTATATACCAGACCACTATGCCAAGGACTTTACAATTATTATCCCATTTTATCCTCATAATAACACTGGGAGATAATGCTATTATTATCATCATTTTCTGGAAGGAGAAACTGAAGGTAATAATAATAATAAATAAATAATAATAATAATAACTAACATTTAGATAGCATTTGCTTTGTCCCTGGCCTGTGATAAGTATTTTACAGCTATTGTCATTTTTTGACATTCACATCTGCCATGAAAGGTGAATACTTTTGTTATCATCCTCATTATCTGACAGGCAGAGGCTAAAGGTCACCCAGCCGGAGAATGGATTTGAACTCATCTTCACAGCTCCCGGTCCTACACTCTTTCCATTGTACCACCCAGCTGACTTTAGGTTCAAGTAAAGACGAGGCTCTAATTGTCAAATAAAGAAGGTCAATCCTAGACAGCCAAAGGCTTTGGGTAGAGAGGTCAAACTAGTTCTAGTTTGAATTCAAATACAGCTTTTCCAACTTCTGATACAGTGTTTTCTCCACTGCAGTGATGTATGTTGGGAATCAGGGATCTGTTTTGAGTAGAGTAGGATCAGCCTGAAGGACTTTCATTTTCCTTAAAGTCTCTCCTTTATGTGGAGTGTCCCAAAAGTCTTAGTGCTTTTTTTTGTAAGCACCTGCACCCCATTCCAGCTTTCTTGGCTGGAATGATGCTTCCTTCAGGAGCACTAACTTTCTGTGATTTAGCTTCCTCGCTAATAAGGCTAGTAACCTGACCTTCCAACAGCTCTGTTGATAAGCAACAGCATTTCAGCTTGCCTTACTACAAAAGCAGCTTGCTTAATAACTTGTTAACTGGAGTCACTCATGGCCCACAAATAATTTTAGCATTTTGAACTATTACATAAAGTTTGCCGGAGTGTGACAAATCCCACCCCCATGGAGCAGGGAAGGGGCCAACGTCTGGGTGTCTGGGGTGGGAAGGGGAATGACAGGCCGTGTTATAGGAGTGTCTTTCCAGGAAAATATGATAACACCACTCTCCGATGGGATTTTTTTTTTTTACATTTGTATTTTGTATGTTTGTATTGGGGGGCGGGGGTTGTGTTTTGAAGTTCCCTGACCATGAACCCTACTGAAAAGACAATTAGCTTGATCCTTTAAGCTTCCCTGAGCCCTGGAAATTTCCAGTCCTACTTGATTGTCCAAATCTATGAATACCATTTCTGTAAAATTCCTATAGAAATTTGATTTTTATCCTGATGTTGTAGCTGAAAGTTATTTTAATTTAGTGCAGCAATTTACAACATCATTAGCATCATTTATCAAGGGTCTACAATATATAGGATACTACTATTAGTTCTCGATAAGCCTTTTTTTCTTCTTTTATGGACAGTTTTTACACAAATGATTAGCAGGACACCAGAGAGCTAAATAGCCAAGTAATATTGGCTACTTTTACATAAAGATTTAAAGTTTGTTAACATGACAAAATAATATATTTTTAAATGTTTTGCAATCTTGAAAGGTAAATGCTGTTATTATTCCCATCTTATAGATGAGGAAATGAGTTGTGACTTCTCCAGAGACATACAGCTAGTACATGTCTGAGGTCTCATTTGAACTTGGAGCTTTCTTTATCTACTGTACCATTCCAGCTTCCCCTAATTTAGCTGCCTCAAGATTTAGACAAATGGGGAAACTGAGGCACAAGGCGACTGAATCACTCATATTTTGTAATAAGTATTACCTAGAACAGGTGTTACCTATATTATCCAGAATAGCTCTTTGGGGACCAGGTTCTACACCCCACCCCCATCACTGTTATTATTGAGAGGTTTTTTGGGGGGGGGTTGGAATTTAAGTTGTATTTTTTCTCTAGCCACAAGTTATAGCAAATTAATTTCAAAGACCTAGGACCCCGGGGTCTTAGATCCAAAAGTAGAAGCCACCACCATTCTCACCACCTCCTCACTTCCATGGAATACAGGCTCCTAGTTTTACCGATAACAAAACATGGGAGATGTCAAGTGTCTTGCCCAAAGTTATGTTGTTCTTATTGTCATGGTCTCCAAGACCCCATTGGGGTTTTCATGAGAAAGATAATGGCGTGAGGAAACTGAGGCAAGCAGAGTAAAATGACACAAATAGTAAGTGTCTGAGGTCAGATTCGAACTCACGAAGATGAGTGGTTCTGATTTTAAGCCACACTGTGATGTCATTTAGCTGCCCAGAGTTGTATCACTACTTCATCAACTGTAAGAGATGGCATTTTAATCCAGGTTCTACATCTCCACAGTCTGAAATTTCCACAAAGCCATGTGGATTTCTGGCAAGGGAATACCTTTCAGTTCTACAGGGCTGGAAATAAGGACATTGGTTCCAAGCCAGTGGACGGACGGTATCCAACACGATCACAATGAAAGGAAAACCTGTGGTTTTGGTACATGCCGATGCCGCAAAGTAAGGCGTCCCACTTGAGTCACAGAAGTTGAATTTTACACAAGTGTGTTCCCTTTCCCATTAAACTTACTGGGCTGAAACCCAACAAAAGATAGCATGTGGTTAATAGCCCGATTGATTATCTAAGATTCTCTCTATGAGCAAGAAGAGAATGGTAGCCATTAAGTTGACGTGCTTGCATTTCCTTAGTTACCAGCCTAAAGTTACTTCTTTAATGTGAAATTGTGGCAGTTTGTAAGTTTAAAAACACCAGTACCAACCCTACTCTGACCAGGGGCATAAAGGCCATTGGAATAGGAAGAGAAGAGATCCTAACCGTAGCTGCTTTTCAAAATTACATTTACAGAATTGCTATAAAGACTATATATTTCCAGAACAAAATCCCTAATTTTACAGAATAAAAATAGAAATGATCATATCCCTAGAAAATATGCCATTGAATATAAGATTTTGAAATCATGTGCCCTTTATCTAGCCTGCTGAGGCTCTGCTTAAATCTATTTCTGAAGCAAAACAGCTGTGTTTAACCATTTGATTCACTTTTACTGCTACTGAGCTTTTTCTTTAAATTCTATTCTTTAGTGTTATATAGCATTTTAAGCATGAGGGGATTCGGAGCAGTTATAAATGACTTTTCTCAGCAAGCAACCATGATAGTTTCTGATTTGGAGTCACAGGGTCTGGATTCCAATCTTGATTCTGCTGCTAATTACTTGATTGATCTTGGGCTTCACCCAAATGTCCTAATTTGTAAAATGATGGGGCTAGAATGAACCAGAGTTTTTTCACCCTTTTTTTCTGTTCCAATTTGGCTGTCTGGCTAAACAAGTAGATCCATTCACACAAAAAAATATTAAATATACAAAATAAATTGCATAAGATTACAGAGGAATCATTTGTATCATAATCAGTTTAATATACTTACACATAAGTATTCTATTGTATAGATATCTAGCATGTAATGTAACAATATATAATCAATTATATTGAAATTTAGTCATCAAAAAAAAATCTTTTTTTTTTTTTTTTAAAACCCAAATTCTAAACCCCAAGCTAAGAACCCCTATGCTGAGTGCAAGATTTGCTTAGAATCATAGAGTTTAAGGCCTTAAACTTAAGTTTAGCAAGCCCTCTTAATTTTATAGTCTTCCCGGGAAGTGCCACACAGCTTGTTTTTATTTAGCTATTTTCAGTCATATCTGACTCTTCATGATCCTGATTGGAGTTTTCTTGACAAAGATGCTAGAGTGGTTTGCCATTTCCTTTTTCAAATGATTTTAAAGATGAGGAAACTGAGGCAAATCAGGTGATTGCCCATGGTCACACTGCCAGTAATGTCTGAAGTCAGCTGTATCCACTATACCACCAAGCCATCCTACTTAGTGGTAAAGTGGAGATGAGAATCTACGTGCTAGTCACTAGTCCAGGGTGCTTTCTCTTGTCAACGGGCAATCAGAAAAATATGGAAACTCAGAAAGACAAGTTTCAGGGGCCCCCTTAACATTCCCCAACACACCAGATTGCCTTTGGCATTTGTTTGCTTTAAATTTTAGCTATTATTTCTCAGAGCTCCATGTATATCCAAAACCACGATTCAATCACAGGAAGCTTTACGAAGTAAATCAAATTATAGTTATTATTTCAATTGCTTGTTATCCTTTGCTTGGCTACAAGTAGCAGCAAATTCAGTTAAAGCCACAGCAGAGAAAAAGAGGAGAGGGAGAGGAAATGAGAGAAAGAAGGCTAAGAGGATGGACAGAGAGATAGAGAAAGGATTGTGTGAGAAGAGAGAAAGAGAGGGAAAAGGAGAGGAGGAGGGAAGGAAAAAGACAAAGATTATGTGAGTGAGGCTAGAGAAGTTACATGGGGCAAAGCCTTACTAATCTCTCTCTGTTCTTGCCTGTGAATTTTTCATAAAGTCCTCTCAGAGGAAATAAAGGATGATAAATCCAGCTGTTGCTTCCTGTTCCTATGATTCTTAGATTTATTTTTTATGAGTAGAATGTTTTATTTTTAAACCAGTGGAAAATACCCCCAACCTGTCCCTGTTAGTGTTTCCTTAAAAGCTCTGTGTACACTTGAGCTTTGAGTGTATGTGTGTGTATGTGTGTGTGTGTGTGTGTGTGTGTGTGTGTGTCCCAGAAATTCCCATGGTGCTTTTCTGTGTGTGGGTCTCAGGAGGCAGTGCTAATACAAGGCTTTTCAAAAAAAAAAAAAAAAAAAAAAAGATTAAAAGAGAATCTTTCTGGGCAGGAAACATTATGTGAGATTGATGACAGTCTCAGATTCAGAGGAAGTTTGTAATTTAGATCCGGGGGGTATCTTTCCTTCTGTGCCTGGCTGATATAGGTCCAGTTTCTGTTCTGCTTCTGATCATCTCATTGGTAAGTAAATGGCTGGATTGCTTAAGAAGCCAATTATCTTAACCATCACCAATTTTTTTAACTTTCTTAAGTTTAAGGAAAATATTCATCCTCTGTCAATGAATAAGACCTGATTGGGTAGGCTTAGCCAAAATAAAAGTAACATGTCCTAATGCTTTATTTAAATTCATGAAGTTCATTTCACAACCTAAAAGAAAACATGTGCTTGGGACTACAATTGTGTAACTTTCCTAAAGAACGTAAGCAAAGTTTAGAACTAGGGAATGGGGAAGTGATATGTTCAGTTAACTATATACATTCCCTTCCCTTTGAATGAAAGCCATCTGGCAATATAGCATTAAAGAATATACTTTTTTATAAACTACATGGAATTTTAGAGGTCATCCTGTCCATCATGCTCACTTCACAGAAGTGAGAAACTGAGGTTAAAAATCTAAGGGATTTGTCCAAGGTCCTTAGAATATTATTGTCTTCTACAAGTATTGTAAATGTTCCTAGAGCCAGATAATTTTTTGTTTGGAGTGGATCGTAGACCTAGAATTGGAAAATACCTCAGAACTCATCTTATTTAACTCATTTTACACATGAGGAAACTGAGGTCAAGGAGGGTCAAGAGATTTGCTGAAGATCATTCAACAAACAAGTAGCAGAGCAACATTTGAACCTGCTTCCTCTGACTCCAAAACCAATGTTCTATACTCAGTAGCACAGGGCTGACTAGGAATGGATGGTCAGCCTATATCACCTTGATTAACTGGCCAATATTTGAGTTGGTTATGATTTAGGTGAAGTAGATTAAACTTACACCGAATGGAAAGGTCCCACTTGGTTCTTTAGGAACAGTTGTGGGGTTCAGTGTTACACTGGGGTTTTGATGTATAATTTAATTCAACAAGCTTTAGCTTTGCACTTCCTGTACACTAGATACAGGGGATATCAAGACCAAAACTGCACAGTCCCTGCCCTCAGTGAGCTTTCGTTGTACAGTATATACAGAATGATACAAAGTAATTTTAGGAAGGAGAGTATACTAATGGGGGCCAGGGAGAAGAGAGTGTCTGTCAGTCTTGATCTATCATTCATGCAAGATTTATATACATAATGTGTTGTTTTACTCGGTTACCTTTTGAGCTTGACTCGGATGAATTGGGCTGAGAGAAGAATCCATTCAGTACTCTAGAATTGTTAGAGAACTTCCTGAACCTCCCAGGATCTCAAAATGTGTCTTTTTTCTTTGGAGCTTGTTCTCCTTTGGGGAAATGGTCTTGTTGAAGCTCTGGGCTTAACTCTGATGGAAGCACTCTCCACCCATGCGAATTTCAGTGAAATGTGTGATTTTTCTGTGCCTTACTTGCCTGGTCTGTAAAATGGAGATGATTAAGCCTGTCCTACTTTGCACCAAAGGAAGCTTATGGGTTACCAGACATGACAATCTCTTTGCAAACTAGAAAATGCAATAGAAATTCAGTGTGACATTGCTAAGTGGGGTACTGCATTTTGAAAATTCCTTCTTTGTAGTTTTTATTCCTCCCTGGGCATTTTCCGCAAGGCCTCCCTTGCCCATGGGAAGGGCGGTGATGTAGAAACACCCACTGAGGGCCTTGAAGGGCCAGAGCACACCCACAGCCCAGGACCTTTGTGGCCTCTTCGCCTTTCACTGCCCTAGAACCAGAGAGAAAGAAAATCGGCTTCTTTTGGTTACTAAAGCTATCCCAAGGAATAATAAGCATTTGTCTTCCCACCTCCCTTGCTTTTAGCCTAGTCAGCCTGGTTTTTGTTGCCTTTTTTTTAAAGAACCTCACTTAGTGAACTATTAACCTTTATAAAGAGTATTTCAAGTAGACAGTATGAGGTAGGGGCTTTCATCCTGGTCTTCCAAGGGAACACTAACAGGGCTACAGGCAAATGGGCAGCACTGCCCATCCACATGGCCATGGCATTAAAAAACAAAACAAAACAAACAAAAAAATCATGAACCGTACTTGGAGGGCCATTGTTTTTGTTTATTATTATTATTTTGTTGTTGCTTTTTTTTTTTTTTTTTTTTTAAGAGAGTTTTTCTCTTCAGTTTGTACAAGAGCCTTGTGTGATTGGACATGCTTTAATGTTGATCAAAACAAAGAGGAAGGCGAATAACCTACGTAACTTGCCCCCATGCCTCCCAATTTCCCTGTAGACTGACAATGATAAGTTTTCTGGGTCCAAACATAGGATTTCATTGGTTTGGGGAACTTCTATTGAGAAAGTCCCTTCTCCAAGAGCATGACAACAATCATCCTGCCCAGTTTTAGGTCATTGCTCCTGTGATTAGTTACAACTTTTATGGGAATGGCAGCGCTTTACTCCTTAGCTCTTTTTCTACTCGTTTCTTCTAGCTTTTGTCACATTGAGTGAGAGTCTTGTAAGTAAACGTGTCAGCTTGTTCTTATCAGAGGCGATGCCATTTTTGCAGTGATCTGTAAGTAGAGTCAGATGCTGGAACCATTCATATAGGGCTCTGTGAATCATAAAGGATTTCTCTGTCAAATTACAGTATTTGGACACTGTTACTGTAGTATCACTAGTATATATTGAAAGGTGGTTGATATTTTGTTTCCCATGAGTCTTGTCTTCAGAGTCCCGAAGCCACCTAAGAATCTTTGCATTTCTTCTAGTATTTGGTCCTGACCCCCAGGGCCTGGGTAGGCAGTATGAAACCTCTTTAGTTGGGAAAGAGGCCATTCTCTGTTTCTGCTCCACTGTATTGTGCTGCCTTAGTATCTGGTGGAAGTAAATACAGGTCACCTTCTTAAGTGCATGATTTGGTTGTCCTATTTATAAAATAGTTTCTAATCTAGACTTATTTAAATTTAATAATATGAAATCTTCATTGATATTCGTGGAGCTCCAGGTTATGGAAACTTTAGCTGCCTATAAACTCAGCAACATTTTTGAAATCATAAGATTCATCTTAAAATCCTGGCTTATATACTTGCTTTGTGGGCAAAAATCACCTCTTTCTCTGGATCTCAGTTTGATTGAACTAGATAACCTATTATCTGAGTTCAACACCCTGTATTTTTATGACTTTCTGCATATAATTTTAATCTTCCTAGCCTCAGCTTTTTTATATACGATATGGAGATAATCATACATTACTTGTATCACCAAGTTTTTGTGGAGATTATATGTAATACTGTATATAAAACGAAAAGTGAGCATAAATATATTTATTTTTTGGACTGGACTTTTATTTCATTGGTATAGGAAAACCTTCCAGTCGGGAAATATCCTATACTAATATAGAGTTGTTTTTGTCCTGCAACTTATCATGGAAAAGAACTTATATAATATCTAATATGTGCCAGGAATTGTGCTAAAGAATTTTGAGAAAGATGTCTAGACCACCAAGAGATGGCTTGCCCAGGCTCACAGAATCAGGACGTGTCAGTAGTTGGACTTGAATTTAGGCCTTCCTGAGTCTGAAACCAACTTTCTATCACTCAGACAATCAACAAGCATTTATTAAGTGCTTATTTGCCCAACACTGTTGTAAATGTTGGTGATAATCCGAAGTAAAAATTAAGTAAATTAAGTTAAAAAAAATAGTTTAAAAAAATAGTCTTTGCTTGGAAGGAACTTAGATTCTAATGGGGAGGGAAATAACATGAATGTATCAAATATAAAATGAATACAAATTTTAACCCATGGCCATAAGTAGATCCATTAACTTTGCAATGGAAGCTATATATGCACACACACATATATATATATATATATATATATATATATATATATATATATATATATATATATATATATATATATATATATATATATATATATATATACTTATAGGACACACATTCTAGGCCACATGGCTTTCTTATGCTAATTCACCCTACCTAATGACCAGGTATCTCATTTGACAATGTTATTGTAGAAGGAATCTCAAATCAGTTGTTTATGCCTCAAGTATTTTTATGAAAAGCCCCCAGATAAGGATATATCTATTTTAAAATATTAAAGATTTTTTTAAAGCTTTACAAATGGCTAAGAGGTAGATAACTAGATCTTTATGAGCCAAGAAAACATATTGAAAGTTTGTGTCTTTTTAGGGTATGTTATGATATCAATCCTGAGATATTAGAACATATATAAGTAGTTTGAATTGAAGTAGGAAGCTGTGATCAGGGGGTTTTGTTTTGTTTTTACAAGTAGTTTCATAAATTTGGAGCTAGGGGAGTATTTAGGGGCCCTTTGGCCCAACTCTTCTTTTACAGAGAAGGAAACATCTGGAAGTGACATAACCACAGTCAAACAGCTACTAAATGATAGAAAGGGATTTAAATCCCATTACTCAGCCTCCAGCTAATAAATCTTGGCAAGTCAAGTATTTATACTTATTTATTGGCCTATGATACTCACACCTGTACCCTGTAAAGTTTAGAGCCCTAAGTCCTGTGTTATTTAATAATAATGATCTGTGATAAGAACTGCTTACCACAGAACCAAGCCCCGCGTCTTGACCCTGACCCAGAAAAAGCATATTTCTTTGGGTTCTGCTAAAAAGTTGGTGCCTATGCCCAGAAGGAAGGAAACATTAACATTAAAAATGATTATATTTCTCCAAAGAGGATATCCTCCACAGAAAATCACAGATGGCTCATTTCTGTTCCTTTTATAAGATTTCAGTGCTATAAAACTCAAGAGTCATTTAGGTTCATCTTCACTTAAATATCTAGCTATTTCTAGGTTCTCCATATATTTAAATTATTAGGCATTTTGAAACATCAATACTTGATCTATTGAACATATTAAAACAAATTGTAAGACATCACTCCTTAGTTGGTTTTTATTTTTTGTTTTTTCCCCTCCATCACAGGCTTAAACTTTTATCAAGAGTGAAGTGATTAAAACTTCCTGAGGAGAGCGGGAGAATAAAGGGAAATCCATTTTTTAAAAAGTGAATATAGAGAGGGAAGTACAATGGAAAGATCCTGGATTGGGAGGCAGAGAGTATCAGATGAGTACCTTTGTGACTTTGACCAAGCCACTTAGTCATTCTGGGCCTCAGTTTCCCCAACTATAAAATGAGCAAGGTTGAACTAGATAATTTCTAAGGTCCTTTCCAGTTCCAAATTTAGAATTCTGTGATATTTAAAAAAAAAAAAAATTCTCCTGTAGTCTTGCAAATAGCCATTCACCTTAAAGCACCTATGTATTATTTGGATATCTCCAAGGGGGACATCTTTATGTATGGAAAGCCACAGTTCATACACACTTGCTCCCTTTGGGGAACTGTCATGGCAGAAACCCTCCACAGAGGACCCATGCCTTCCTTTTGCTATCTTGACATTATCTGACTAGATAACTCTTAGAGGTAGTTGTGTTATTGGCCTTCTAGTTTTACAGATAAGAAAATTTACTGGAAGGTTAAGAGACCTGCTTTGTCTCAGAACTTTGAATGCAAGTCTTCCTCAATCCACATCTAGTGCTCTGTCCATTGTGCCTCCCAGCATCCTCTCCAGATAATAAATGAGTTGATTGTTGGAATGCTCTTGATAAGGGAGGTGTGCTGAACATAGAGCAAAGGTAGGCATTCCTTTGGAAGAAGAGATAGAAACCATTTTTGGAGTAAGTTGCTACTGGAAGAACTCTTGCTGGATTTCATGTATTGCAGTGAAATATGGACATTTGTCAGAAAAGTTCTTTTTTTTCCCCCGAGGGCTTTCTTGCTGTAATGGCAGTGGTTAGAACAAAGGGCTACCAGGTCTGTTAGGGAGGGAGACAGGTGACTCTGCTGGAACATTGCTGGGAATCATTAAGGAGGTGACCCCAGAGAGAAAGCTGAAGGAGATGTTTCCCCAAGCCTGATGGCCCTATGGTCCCTTTCAGAAGTTGGTTGACCTTTGATTCAGCAATATCACTACTGGGGCTGTATCCCAAAGAGATCTAAAAGATGGAAAAGGACCTACATGTGCAAAAACGTTTGTGGCAGCCCTTTTTTGTAGTGGCAAAGAACTGGAAACTGAGTGGATGCCCATCAGTTAGGGAATGGCTGAATAAGTTAAAGTATATGAATGGAATGGAATCTTATTGTTCTGTAAGAAACAATCAGCAAGATGGTTTCAGAGAGGCCTGGAGAAACTTACATGAGCTGATGCTGAGTGAAGTGAGCAGAACCAGGAAAACATAATAACGACAACATTGTGTGGTGATCAACTATGATAGATCCAAGATCATTCCAGTAGACTTTGAATGGAAAATGTTATCCATATCCACAGAAAGAACTGTCAAGTCTGGGTGTGGATCAAGACATATTATTGCTACCTACCTTGCTACACTGAATGGATGGGACCTCAGTCAAACGGAAACCTGTTGAAGCCCTTAGCTTAGAAAGGCCAAGGTCTCCCATTGCATCCAGCGCCACCTCCAGTCATCTTGATGTGTGGATCCTGATGACTCTGGAGAGTAAAGTGAGACAGGCAATCTTGCACAAGCCTCCCTCACTTAAATCTAATTCATTTGCAAGTCACGGCATCCCCTCCCTGATGTCGTGGACCTCTTTGAGAACCAAGGACAAACAACAATGTTCACCCTTTTGGTTGTTTTCTTGAGTTTTTCCTTTTTGTTCTATTTTTTCTTTCCCAATATGACTCATAGAAATACTTTAAAAATTGATTGTATACATATACCCTAAAAGAAGTTGGTTGTTCTGGGCTGGTAGCCCCACCTGGAATAAGTTCCATTGTTCCTTTTTGATTCTTTGGGATTAACACTAGGGGCTGGTTAATAGCTCTCCATCCAGAGTGTTGGTCACACCACTGGTCCCAAGGGAAGCTTCAACTTGACTTGATTGTTAAATTTGTTAAATTGTCATCTGGCCATTGTTTTGAGAACTTCCTTCAAAAGTGCTGAATGGTTTTTGTTTATTTAAAATTAAGTTGTAGCAGTATATGAGAAGAGAGCAGCCATGACACAGGGCAAAAATGGGCTGAAGGTGACCATGTAGACAGCCCTAAAACACTATTTTCTGAGATTATGAATGTTGTGTTGTATTTACTTCACGTGTAGAAGTCCTAAGACCTATTAGCTGCTGTTTATGGGCCATGGGATCAGAATTCTCAAAACTAAAAGACATCCTGAGGATCATTTAATTCAATCCCCTCATTTTACAGATGAGACAGTCAAGACCCAGATTACTGAGCAGCTCACCTGAAGGATATGCAAGTCATCAAAATCAAAGCCAGGATTTAAACTGAGCTGAAGGGCCAGGGATGAGGGGAAGAAAATGTCTGTTTGTCTAGTTCAGATCCCTCCTCTTCCATATGAGGAAAATCATGTCCTATAAACAGAAATCACTTCCTCACCCAATATCACACATGAAGATATCAGGCAAAGACATGAACTCGTGTGGTCAGGGGATAACTCTGATATCAGGAAAATGCATTTGCTAACAGGGCTTTGTGGAAGAAACTTTCACATCCGAGGCCATGTGGAATGAAGCTTGAAAATTTTCTTATAAGAGTCTGTGTTGTGCATGGGTATGACAGCCATTTATATCTTGTCAGAAATAGACCTTGACTTTTGGAAACAACAGGAGGAAGGAACAAGAAAACATCAGTATGTTTCACTTTTGAAGAAATTCAGAAAGCTCTGAGGATATTGTTCATCCAACTAACATTTACCTCACCCTAATATCTTACAGTTTTTCTTCCATGTGTGTTATTAATCTGTTTTTAAATTATTAGTCCCTTTGGTTAGCGTTATCTTGTAAAAGAAGCGAGATATCTAACGATAAATGTGACTGTGTAGAGCCCTTTATTTCACAGTACTTTGTAATTTTTATCATCATATATAAGTACATTTATTTTAGCTCTTATTATGTACGAGGCAGGCACTGTGCTAAGTGCTGATGATACACATAAAAGCAAAAACTATCCCTGGCTTTGAGGAACTCACTATTTAAATGCAAAGATATTTTAAAGTTTTTGGTGGTCCAGAAATAAAAGTGTGATCTATGTTGTTGTTCAATTTTTTCAATCATGTCTGACTCTTCGTGACTATTTGGGAGTTTTCTTGGCAAAGATACTGGAGTGGTTTGCCATTTCCTTCTCCAGCTCGTTTTATGGGTGAGGAAACTGAGGCAAATAAGCATTTGCTTCCAATCTCACAATTAGTCAGCGCCTGAGGTCTGATTTGAACTCTTCTTCTTGACTCCAGGCCATTTAATACAAGTGTATGACATTAGGAAAATATAATTCAGTAAAGGTAGATTTTAGAAAAGATGTTTTATTCAGTTAAGACATTTTTGAGGAGTCCCCACTTGGGTATTTTTACATGGGCACAGTTATCAAAGTGTAATTAGTGAAATATTTCTAAAACAGCCAAAACGCCATCTATGTATAAGTCCCATAGCACCCAACTTCTCAAACTATGACTCATGATTCCATATGGGGTCTTATAACTGAATGTGGGGGTCATAAAATTGTGATTTATTATCAGTATGTTTGATTTATACCTATATACCTGAGGTCATGTAGAAATTTCTTGGGCAAAAAGGGATCACAAGTGGAAAAAATTTAAGAAACCCTGGTATAACATACAGTACCATGTACAATTAGATTTTCTTCTGTGGCACTAAAAATAGGTGTGATTTGTAAAATATGGGGATGTTGAGAGAAGCCCGTCCATTTTACTGTGTTGTTTTTATAAATTTACTAGCAGTCAACACTGTGTACTCTTCCTTTCCCTTCTGAATTTTGAGTTCCAGGTTTTGATTTGGGAAGCAGATGGTGAGAGTACAGTAAGTATATCCATCCTCTTCTTGAATTTACATTTCATCTCCCCTGGCCTTTTTTATTTGGCAATTTCAGGTGAAAGAGAATGAGTGAGCGAGCTTCTGAGTTTCTTTCTCCATCTGCCCGTTGGGTGGACTGTGTCGGCCACTGCTGATGCTCATTAAACTTGCTCATTAAAATCACAGCAAAGGTCTATGCTTTTTAAAAACTCTAAGGAAAAGAGGAAATATCCCCACCCACTACCAAAACTTGTTTGTGTATCATCGAAGAGAAGAGGGAGGTTGATATTTTGCTTAGTTTCTGCTGTTTGCTGACCTGGAAAATTAAGTTTTGGTCGATCAAATGAAGGCAATGTACCTTTTGTGTTTTCACCTTTCTTCAATAAATTTCAGACATTTGATCCTTCTATTTAACATTCTTTAAAAATATTTGATAGCTATTTTGAATGAGGTTGTTATTATTGGGCTCTAATGCAGATAGATGAATCTGGTTTTTAAAATATGGGTAAGAAAGGAGCTTGTTTTTCTAGTTTGAGATTTAGATTTTAAACACAACTCTGGGGATTTACAAGCTGTCGCTGTAGATGTAGATTTTTATAACCCTGAGTCATAACTCTGAGGCTGGGCCGAGCTCCTAGAATTCTTCCCCTGGATTAATTGGGTGTGTTTCAAGGTCTCGGGTAACTGCCATGGCAGAGTATGCCAGTCTCCATCCACCTGTGTTCCTAGCTTCTGGGGACAATACCCTGCACACAGTAGGTACTCGGGAGTTTCGTAAAGCTATTCCTTTGTGAAGCCTACTTCATAATTTAGTTCCAAATTGAAAATTACAGAATTCTTCAAGTTGTTGTTTCTTAAACATTGCCATAAAATGAACAGACATTTCTTTTGGAAAGTTCTTTGCCTCTTAAAAAAAGAAAAAAAGTCTAATTTTTTGAGAAGTCAGATTTCCTGTGGTTATCTATACAAAAATAAAATATTCGTCACTGAAATCCTGTTTTGAAGATAGAAAAATAATTTAATCTTCCCCACAAATAAATATTATATATAAATATTAATGAGAGAAGCAATAGGCATCTTTTGAAGCCCTTTCAAATGAGGGGAAGAAAGTAAGCATTATTGTGTTCACCACGTGCCAGGCACTGTGCTCAGTGCTTTACAATTATTTTCTCATTTGATTCTCAACAGCCCTAGAAAGGTAGGTGCTATTGTTCCCATTTTACAGTTGAAGAAACTGAGGTAAATGGTTTTATGTGACTAAAAAAGGTCAAATACCTCGTGAGTGTCTGAGACAGTATTTCAACTCAGATTCAGGCCCAGCCACTGGACTACTTGTTTATACAAATTTTTTGTTTGCTGACTCCCCCGCTGGACTACGAGCTTGTGTGCAGGGGCTACGTTTTTGCCTTTCTTTGTATCCTCAGACATTAGTACAGTGACTGGCGCTCTTTAAATGCTTATTGACATATTGAGTCACCCGTAAATTAGGTGGGAGTTTGATATAAAAAGAACAAGTATCAAGTCCATGGTAGGTGGAACCTCGTGTTCTATCGATAGATGACAGCTATTCTAATTTAATCTACTATTTTTGCTAGCTAGAATCACACATCTAAAGTTGAAATGGACCTCTGAGGCCAGTTAATCCAACTCCATTTTACAGATGAGGAAACTGAGGGCCCCTCTACCTGAAGTGAAGTGATTCCATTTTACAGATGAGGAAACTGAGGGCCCCTCTACCTGAAGTGAAGTGATTCCATTTTACAGATGAGGAAACTGAGGGCCCCTCTACCTGAAGTGAAGTGATTCCATTTTACAGATGAGGAAACTGAGGGCCCCTCCCCCTGAGGTGAAGTGATTTCAGGGTCTCACAACTACTAAATAATAGAACTGAGATTTGAACCCAGGACCTTTGAACCCAAATCCAACCATACTGCCTCTCTCCTGACTGGCCCAAGTAACTTTTTGTTGAAAACAGTTATTTCAGTTGTTTAGATTGGTGACATTGAGCAAGTTGTCTGACCTTCCATGGCCTGTTTCCTCATCTGTAAATTTGAGAGGATTGTCCTAACTGGTCTCTGGAGTCTCTTGCGTCTCAAGCTTCTTGTGTGCTGGACCGCGGGTTAATTTCAGAGGATAAAAAGACAAGACTAAGTAAGCCTCCCCTGCCCTCGAGGAGTTTTTTTCCTAAATGATAGGGGGAGTGGTGATGAAGGGGAGGCTGTGGAAAACATGTACGTGTAGAAGTAAATACAAAAACATGCAAATACAAAGGTTTTCCAGGGGGAGCGGTGATGATCTTGGGAAGGTGTCGCGCAGGAGATGGGCTGGAGCTGCCTGACAGGGGAGCGGGCGGGATAGGAAGATTTGCTTTCCCTGAGACTTGAGGAGAAGACCTCCCTGGCCAGAACTGCTTCTGGTATGTGAGACTGGGGACTTTGGCAGGCGGCTCCCACTTTGACGGAGGGCACCAGGAAGAAAAGGTAGCTCCCCCACTGTCCCTGTGGTGTTACAGTTTCACCATCTTTGCAGTCAGCTCTTTGGTGTCTGGATCTATTTTCTTGGGTGGCTTCTAGGTTGTTTTTTAGTGGGGAGGGGAGGAACTGATAACTATATTTTAGTAAAACTGATTTCTTTTGAAATCTTTTGTGTTTTTAAAGGCATTATTCTGAAAAGGCTTCATCAGACAGTCAGGAGAGTCTGTGATATAAAAAAGGCATTTTTCCTTTTACTGCAGAAAAGGTCTAATGGAATTTAGAATAAAAGGCAACGGGCCATAACAGATTGGGCATGGACTTGGAAGTCAGGGAGACGTGCATTCAGATCCTGCTTCTGACACCGAATACTCACTGGGCACATGGGAGCACTCTAACTCCTCAGTGCTTCTGGGAACTTTCCAGGACGGACCTACTAAAGCAGGGGTTCTCAAACTGCAGCCCCAGGCCAGATGCTGCACTGAGGACGTTTATGCGCCCGCCTGGTTATGGCAAGTGGGCTGAGGGGCGGAGACAGAGCGGGAGCTTTTGTTTTTCCTATAGTCCGGCCCTCCCACAGTCTGAGGGACAGAGAGCTGGCCCCTATTTTAAAAGTTTGAGGACCACTGTACTAAGGCATAGAATTAAGGAAAGTACCTGTGGACTCACTGATTTGAAGCACTCCCAGTCAAGGAAACTCCTTTCACCAGCAGAACTTCATGGCAATTTTAGACATCTAGAGCACTAGGAATTTAATTGACCACAGTCACCCAGCCAGCTCTGCAATTACTCCAGCAGAGCTGCTTCTATTAAATCATAAACAGCTTGCAATCTGCATTGGTAGAGGGGCCCCACCCCAGGAATTCCCTATGCTGATGAAATCTTAGATCCTTCTCATGTGTGCATGTAAACTAGAATAAAACCAGCCCATACTACTGTTATCTCATACAAACTAGTATTTATCAAGTACCTCTTATGTGTTAAACCACCTGATACCCACTAGCACCAGATTTAAGGATTTAAAGTAAACATCTTTCATTTATAACTGTCTAGGATAAGATTTGTTCTTTTATATTTCTTCATTACTTGTTTTTAGAGATGAGGGTTTAGATAGCCTTTTTTTTTTTTTTTTTTTTTTTTTTTTTCCCCTTTTCTGTTCATTCTTCTCTTCGCTTCTCTCCTGTCTGGCTTCCAACCTTGCCATTCATCCATCAAAAATGATGACTCCAGAATCACCAGTTAATCCAATCGCCAAATTTCCTGGTCTTTCTTCAGTCCTTACCCTTGCCCTCTTAGTGATCATCCTCTTCTTAACACTGTCTCCTCTCTGGATTTCTCTGATCTCACTCACCCCTCCTTCTCTTCCTCTCACGACATATACAATTAGTTGTATATTGTCTCTCCGAATGAGCTCCCGTGGTGGATCTTCACCCAGTTCATGCCCAATAAGGCTTGATACTATTTCCATTATTGATTTCATCAACTTTCATAGATTGAAAGATTATTTCTGTGCTGATGATTCTCAGATCTACTAATCTAGCCTCTCCTTTTCACCTGATCTCCAATCTGCCATCTTCAGCTGCCATCTCAAACTGGATGGCCTATGGATATGGAAACCTCAGTGTGTCTAAAACTAAACGCAGTAACTTTCATTCCTGTATGCAGATTTCCCTGTTAACTATTGAGGGCCCTGTTATAATTTCACCCAGGTGCCAAATCTAGATATCTTCCTCAACTCCTCATTCTTTCTAATCTCTCCCCATATTCAATCTGTTGCCAAGACCTGTGATTCCTACCTTGGTAGCCTCAAAGATGCCCATCTCTTCTCTGGCACTGCTCCAATATACTGCAGGCCCTCATCACCTCATCCACACTATTGCACTAGCCTCCTGGCTGGTCTCTCTCCCATTCCATTCTGTCTTGCTCCGTACTCCATTTCCCAGATACCAATTTGTCTTCCTAAAGTGCTTTCTTAGCATCACCAGGATCAAATAAGACATTCCATTTCCTGACTACTTTTTCCTGGGCGTTCATATGCCCAGAATCTTCTCTCTCCTCATCTCCCTATTTCTGTCTTTCTTCTCTAAAAGAAGTTTTCCTAATTCTCAGTATTTCCTTTTCCACTACTGATTTCTCCAATTTATCTTGTATCTATATTTAGATCTAGATCTAGATCCACCTATCTATCTTAATATGTCTATCTAGTATTCATCCATCCATCCATCCATCCATCCATCCATTTATTTATGATTACACATGACCTCCTTGAGAATAGATACTATCTTTTATTTTTGTTTCTATCTGCAATGCCTAGCCCATCCTGACACATAGTGGGTGCTTAATTAACATTTGTTGATTGATCAATTTTAATAATCCTTATACCAGAGATTATAAAATATATTTGCATTAATCGTTTTGTATAATCTTTTTATACCTGCAAAATACCTTGTAATTCCCTCTTTAGGGACACATCCCCTTTGTTGTGGAGATGAATGTTGGGCAAATGCATTTTTAAAGCATCCCAATCCTTATTTTATGCTGTACATCATATGTTCATGGGTGATCATTCTTTTGCAAGTTGAGCTGTAGCAAGCATTTTGGTAATTAGGCCACAAAGGTAACCTACTTTCACAGTCTTTTCTCCCTTGACAAGCCTTGGAAGTCGACGAGTACCCAGGGACTGAGGCCCGAGTTCTTTGACCTTTTGTTTATCTGTAGCTCAGTGTTCTCATCCTGTCTTCTTCAGATGCGAAACACCTGGGGACCATGATCAAAATAGGGTGGTCTGTCACTGCTGCAGTCCTTAAAAAACTCTCATTAGCCACCCTGCTTGTCAAGCCAGAATTGGAGATGGGAGAAAAAGCTCTTTTTTTGTTCAATTCTGACGACTGTGATTTCCATGGACTTCTCTGCTAGGCCCTGGGAGAGACTCAAAAGTGTAAACAAGATGAGTCTCCTCAACATACTAACCGTGTTGCCTCATTATCATGAATGCTGAAGGGAAAAAGGTGCTTAAGAAGGAAATAACTAGCAGATTTTCCAATATTCTGTCTTAGGCAAGAATTTAATAACAGTTCAACAAATATTTATTAAGCACATATAGAATAATAATAGCTGGCATTTACATATGCTTTTAGATTTGCAAAGTATTATACATATGTTATCTCATTTGATCCACCCAGCAGCCCAGGAAGGAAGTTGCCATTATTATTCCCATTTTACAGATGAGAGGATGTTAAAGTGGAGGAGAGTTAAATGATTTACCCAGATTCATACAGTCAGTGATTTTAATTCAAGGCTTCTTGACTCTGAAACCAGCATGCTCCATCCATTGGTGCACTCTGCCAAGCACGGTGTTGATCCCAGCATATAATACAAAAACAAAAATTGTCTCTGCTCTTAAGGATTTACTCTTTTGGAGGAGATGGAACACAGGATCTATGTATCCATCTCCTCTCTTCTCACTCTCTTCAAAAGGCCCTTCAGTCTAGATGTCCACCCACCACCATTCAACTAAAACAGCTGTCTGCAGAGTTAGCGGTGAGCTCTTAATTTACCCCATCTAATGGCCTCTTCTCAGTCCTCATCCTGTTTGATTTCTCAGAAGCAGTGACTTCTTTTCTCTCTCTCTGTCTGGGCTCTTGGAACCGTTCTCCCTGGTTCGCCTTCTGCTGCTCATGCTCTTTTGCTGGATCCTCATCATTGGCAGACCACTCAACTTCGGGGGGCCACCAAGTCTCTGTCCTGAAGGGCTGTTCTCCTTTCTCTCTATACGTTCCCATTGGTGACCTTTTTTTTTAGCTTTGATGGATTCCATTATCTCTATGCATATGATTCATTATTGTTTATATAGATTTAATAATTTATAATCTATATCTATTCTGTATATAAATAAATGTATGTGTATATTTATGCATCTTTATACCTATAGAGAGATATATCTATATACATATGTGTATATAGACATACATATATCTATACTATTTGCATTATATACATACATGTAGACATACATACATATACATGGATGTGTGTCCCCAATATCATCATCCAAGCAGGGTAGCTAATAAGAGCTTGGTAAGGACAACAGGAATGAGACTACGTAATACATACATGTACGTATGCATATACACACGTACAGACAGACATGTGGCAGGAGAGAGGGATCCCCAGGATTTCTCCAGATCTCTAGTCCTTCGTCACCAACACGTATGGGGTATCTCAGACTAGATGTCGAATCATTATCTCCTATAACAACCCTTTCAAAGCAGAGTTCATTATCTTCCCCTCCCCCAAACCTTCCCTCCCAGTTCTTTCCCAGTACTCCTGAGTTCACCACTGTCCTTCCATTCATTGAGGTCAGAGCATCAGTATCCCATTCCTTTCTCTTTCTCCTTTCTAATTACTGTCACATTTTGCTATTTATTTCCCTCAACTATGTTACTCCTATGTGTTCTCTTCTTTCCACCAGCCCAGTTTGGGTCTTCATCACCTTTTACTTGGACTATTGCAATGGCTTCTGAATTGGACTTCCTGTCTCACCTTTCTCAGCTTCCCTCTATTTTTTCTCTGAGGCTGGGGTTAAGTGACTTGCCCAGGGTCACACAGCTAGGTTAAGTGTCTGAGACCAGATTTGAACTCGGGTCCTCCTGACTTCTAGGCTGGTGCTCTCTCCACCATGCCACCGAGCTGCCCCCAACTTCCCTCTCTAACCATGGTCTGACCATGTCAGTACTACTATCCCCCACCACATAATAATCTAGTCATTCCGTTACCTCCAGGATTGAATACAAGATGTCCCCCAGCTATTAAAGCTTAAAACTGCATAAATACTTTTGGAATAGCTTGCATAAAACATCCTACGTTAGCATCTAAAGCTCTTTACCACACAGCCCTTTCCTATTTCTGGTTGTTTCATACCTTACTCCCCTCCTCACACTTTACTCTCTGGTCCAGCATTATTGGCCAGCTTGCCATCCTTTCACAGGGCACCGTATCTCCCGTCTCCCTTAGTTTAAACACAGTTCCTGGCACATGGTAAGCACCTAATAAATGTTCATTAACTGATAGACCTACGTGCCAGGGTCTTGTGTTTGAGAATCCCTTAATACTACTTTGTGTGTATTTATTTACTTACACTTAGCACAATGGCTGGCATCTCGTAGATATTTAACAAGGGTTTGTTAATGGAATGTTGTCACAAAGGAAGTTTGATTTATTTGTAATTGTTTTATTTTCTTTTTTATGTCACTGTTACTTCCCAATGATTTTTTACCCTCCACCAGAAATACTGCATGTACCCCATTCAACAAAAAATTATAATCAAGGAAATCAACTTAACCATATCTGTAAACCATATTTTTTTTAACCATATCTGTAAATATTTGCTTTATTCCATACCTCTGGTCTATCAGCTCTTCTGACAAGCTGGAAGACCAACTTACCAGTCCTTTTAAATTAATATTTGTTGTTACTGCATTGATCAAAATTCTTAACTCTTTACTTTGGATTTTTCATATAATGTTTTCCCCTTGCATTTATTTGAATACAGGTGTGTTCAAAACGTGCATATATACACGCATATACATATTTAGTAATTATGCATATAATTATTTGTATATATGAGAATTGCATTTGTGTTTACATACATATGAGAAAGGTATACATATGAAAATTATAGGAGCAGCTAGGTGGAGCAGTGGATAGAACACCAGTCCTGAAGTCAGGAGGACCTGAGTTCAAATCTGGCCTCAGACACTTATTCCTAGCTGTGTGATCCTGGGCAAGTCACTTAACCCCAATTGCCTCAGCAAAAGAAAAAGAAAATTATATATATACACATGGATATGTGTGTATGAGAATTGATTAAAGGATGTGAGGAGAAAAATGTGTGTGTATGTAAACACATAATATAATTATGTGATAATAAAAGCATGTGTATTTGCATATTATATAGAATGTTCATTTATATCTACACATACTTGTTTTCTTCTCCCCATATATGCATATATCATTATTATGTATCTATGTATGTATAAACTCATACATACTTAAAACATGGCAATAATCAGACAGTAGGTTTTAAACCTGGCTCCCAGATGTTGGTAGATTTAAATATGGTAATTTCAAAATGAATAAACCTTGAGCCCCTCATATAAGATGCCATACTGATAATTCCTGGGGCTCAATGTGACGTGGTCCTGGCCCCGAATGAATTTACATGCTAGAAGGTGTAGGTATTCTCAGAATCTTGAGCATTTGCCATTTTGCTTTTGTTTCAAGTAGCCCTGCTAGTTTCATTTTAAATAACTCTATGCTAATGCTTTTTGAAGTAAAGGACGCCAGATAGAAATATAACAGCTAAACTGGAACTCGGAACATCCTACGAAAGCAGGATGTGGTGACCATGTGATTTGAATCGAGAAGTTAAAACTTACAAATTACAAGTAAAGAAGCACTGGGTTTAGGTATATTTCTGCTAGGGAAGTAGGTTTGGATTCCATTTGTGTTACTTGCCATTTTACACATTTGTTTCTTCATGAAAAGGCTGAAGTGTGATGATGTTAGTAGCTTAGTTGCTGCCGTAAATAAGCGCAGTTTACATCTGCCAGCTGGTGGTTAGTGGTGGCCAGTTTGGGTAATCTAGTGACCAGGAAAGGAATACTCCACAGATATCAGCCTGGTGAAAAATTTTAAAGAAGAGATAAACAATGAAACAGGATAATTATGCATCACCACCACGTTGGCTCTGTAAGTAATCTGTGGGTGTTGTGAGAAAGGCCAGCAATTATTGAGGTAATTAAATTTGGAGTTATGCTGGTGTAATGTTCGGTGAGAATAAACCAGATGTGGATGTTTATAGATTTCAAAATATCTTTTGTGCAGTATCAAGAAGAACCTTAATAGCAATAAGAAATCATAATCCAGAGCTTCTTTGCCTAGCATCTGTATACTTTTAAAATCTTTTTAAAAAATATAACATAATTGCATTTAATAGAATTAGCTTCCTTTCTAACTTGCCATATTTTATTTTATGCATTTTAAGCAATAATTGTGAAGGGGGGTCCGTGACACAGAACAGGTTAAACCTTTAACCTGCTCTTACATAGTCTTTCCAGTAAGTCTCGGCCCACATACCGGTGTGGTACTAATGATCTGGCTCACGTAAGCTACCGTGTGAGCTTTTCAACTTTGAGAACATGTACCCATAATTTTGGTTAAATAAGGAATTAGTCACCTCTCTTTGGCTCTGTGTTTCTAGAACTTTGACCCCATGGTGCAAGGCTCAACCAGCCTGAAACTGCAGCCCATTTGAAAATTCTAAGCGATTCCTTAGAGAGCAACAATAGATGATCCTGATTCAGGACCCAGGCCTAACTATGATTGGAAATTAACCTAAAAAGAATTTAAACTCTTAGTAACTGAAAAAAGCCATCATGATCTTTGAGAGCTGATCATGAACCATGATATCTTTTAAAAGATGGGAATGTACTGAACTAAGTGTGGTATGTGTTGTTTCTCTATGGATCATTCTATAGTAGAGATTCTTCATTTGGGGTCCAGGAACATTTTCTTTTCCTGAGGCAATTGGGGTTAAGTGACTTGCCCAGGGTCAAACAGCTAGGAAGTGTGAAGTGTCTGAGACCAGATTTGATCTTATATCCTGCTGACTTCAGGGCTGGTGTTCTACCCACTGCACCACTAGCTGCCCCCTTCAGGAGCTTTTTAAAAAAATGTATTTCAATAGCTATGTTTCTTTAGTTTCCTTTTTATTTCTATGTATTTTGTTTTATGCATTTTAAAACACAATTATGAGCCATTCCTATTCTTCATCAGATAGTCATCAAAAGGGTCCAAAACACAAAAAAGATAAGAATTCCTGTTCCATAAGAACCATTTTCTTCTTAGCTATTTTGCTTTGTTACAGAGAGACTTCTAAAAAGAAAATTTTGTGGTGGGGTAGGAGAAAGGAAGAGATACTTTGCAAACAAAAAAAATAAATAACATCAGTAAAATCCATTTATTTCTTTTTAAACTTTAAAAGACCATTTTCTTCAAGATCCCTAGTCTCCCCTACCCCATTTTTGATGCCCTTTCTCTTGCTCAATTTGATGCTGGGTATAGCCCCAGAACTGCTAGATATGTGCCCTTGTCTTTCTGTCCTACCAACTTTCCCTAACAAAACTTATTTTCCAAAAAAGTAGTTGACGGATGAATTCATTCACATAAAGTCATGTATTTTCACAAAGTTTAATATTAACCTCTTTCAAGGGTATTTACTTTTTAATGGTGGACCAATCCTCTATTCAGCTTAAGCCAAAGAAGTAAATCTCTAAGTGTAAAATTTCACTTATTACCAAACTAGGGAATGAGCACCTGATTTGGACTCGGAACCTACATTTGGGTCCTGGTTCTGACAATACTTTTATGACCTTGGACACATCAGAAACCTTTGGGTTTCATTTTTTTCTTCTGTAAAATGAGGGATGGACAAGATATCTTCTAACTTCCCGATGCTCTAAATCTCATGATTCTAAAAAGATAGTAACCAGAAAGAGATAGATAGTATAGAAGGACAGAAAGACTAGAAAGATAGACAAGATAGATAGATGGATGAATGGATGGATGGATGGACAGACAGATGATTGATAGATAGATAGGACTTATGAATGGACAGACAGAAGCATAGATGAATGGATAATAGACAGGACAAATAGACAAAGACTAGATAAATAAATAGGATAGATAGAAAATTGGATGGATGGTAGAAGTATTGGAACGGATAGACTGATGAATGGATAGATAGATGGATGGATAGTAGATAAACAGGATAGATGGATGAATAAATGGATGGATGGAAAACAGTATTGAAGATTGGATTGATGGATACATGGATGCATGGATGGTAGATAGACAGGACTAATGCTTGGACAGACAAATAGATGCATGGATGGATGGATAGTAGACAGACAGGATAGATAGAAAAACTGGATGGATAGATGGATGGATGGATAGATGGTAGATGGTATTGAAGAATGGATGAGTGGATGGTGGGATAGAGAGAGATAGATTGATAGTGGGTGGATGGATAGTAAATAGAAAGCCTAGGTAGATAAATAGGATAGACAGATAGATAAATGGATGGACAGATGGTACTATATAGAATGGATGGGTGGATGGATAGATAGATAGATAGATAGATAGATAGATAGATAGATAGATAGATAGATAAATGGATGGACAGGTGGTACTATTGTAGAATGGATGGACCAATGGATGGGTGGATGGATGGATAGTAGATAGATGAACAGACAGACTATATATATATATATATATATATATATATATATATATATATATATATATATATATATATATATATATATATACTACATTTGGCATTTATCCAATCCTGCTTTATGTTAATAGTAGTCTTCTTGTGTGTAGCTATATCTCCCCAAGTAGGATCATAGTATCATAGATTTAGAGCCAGCCAGATGTCTCGGGTCATCTAGTCCAGCCCCAGTATTTTGTAGATGAGGAAAGTGAAGAATTCCTAAAGGTATCCAACATCCCACTCTGCTTAGCAAATAGAAGATATTCAGGAAGTACCTAAATACGCATTTCCTCCTGCTGTCCTCCTATACCCATTTTCTGATCCATCATTCCTCAAAAGATAAGGAGAGGAAGTCAAAGAAAGAACTAAAATAACTTCACTCTGTTTCTTCTCTCCTTCAGGCATGTTCCTTGGACTCTGGGTACATCTTTCCCTCAGTTCCTACTTAGGCTTATATAAAGGGAGAGATACCAAAAGTGTGAAGCCCTTTTAAAGAGAAAAATGAATGTTCTGTATCCTTATAGTAACGGGTCATTTGTTTTTGTTTTCTCCAGGAATGTTCACCCTTGCAGAAGTTGCCTCTCTCAATGACATTCAGCCGACTTACCGGATCCTGAAACCATGGTGGGATGTATTTATGGATTATCTGGCTGTTGTTATGTTGATGGTTGCCATCTTTGCCGGAACCATGCAGCTTACCAAAGATCAGGTGGTCTGCCTGCCAGTGTTGCCATCCTCAGTAAATTCAAAAGCACACCTTGCATCAGGAAGTGCTGACGTGACCACTGATGCCCCGAAGTTTGAGGTCGCCACAGACCAAGACCGGTGGACAGCCAAACCCACATCCTCCGCTGAGGCGGTTGCCGTAACCTCTGGCTCACCTCTCAGCAAGACTAGCTCTCCTCACACAGATTCCCCGGTCCCAAATCAAGAGGTGAGAAAGGAGATCAGAGATCCTACAGGTCGGAAAACTAACTTGGATTTCCAGCAATATGTATTTATTAACCAGATGTGCTACCATCTCGCTCTTCCGTGGTATTCCAAGTATTTTCCCTACCTTGCTCTAATACATACTATTATTCTCATGGTCAGTAGCAACTTTTGGTTCAAATATCCCAAAACGTGTTCAAAAGTGGAACATTTTGTTTCTATATTAGGAAAGTGCTTTGAATCTCCTTGGACTACAAAAGCACTGTCTGAAACAGCGTGTGAAGATTCAGAGGAGAACAAGCAGAGGTTGACCGGGGCTCAGTCTCTCCCAAAACACGTGTCCACTAGCAGTGATGAAGGGAGCCCCAGTGCGAGCACCCCCATGATCAACAAAACTGGCTTTAAGTTTTCAGCTGAGAAACCTGTGATTGAGGTTCCTAGCATGACTATTCTCGATAAAAAAGACGGGGAACAGGCCAAAGCCCTCTTTGAGAAGGTGAGGAAGTTCCGCGCCCATGTGGAAGACAGTGATCTGATTTATAAACTCTATGTAGTCCAGACTGTTATCAAGACAGCCAAGTTCATTTTCATCCTCTGTTACACGGCTAACTTTGTCAATGCCATCAGCTTTGAGCATACCTGCAAGCCCAAAGTGGAGCACCTGACTGGCTATGAGGAGTTTGAGTGTACCCACAACATGGCTTATATGTTGAAAAAGCTGCTCATCAGTTACATCTCCATCATCTGCGTCTATGGTTTTATCTGTCTCTATACCCTCTTCTGGTTGTTTCGGATACCTCTGAAGGAATACTCCTTTGAAAAGGTGAGGGAAGAGAGCAGTTTTAGTGATATTCCAGATGTCAAGAATGACTTTGCATTTCTTTTACACATGGTCGACCAGTATGACCAACTGTACTCCAAGCGTTTTGGTGTCTTCTTGTCTGAAGTCAGTGAAAATAAACTTAGGGAAATCAGCTTAAACCACGAGTGGACATTCGAAAAGCTCCGGCAGCACGTGTCTCGCAATGCCCAAGACAAGCAAGAACTGCACCTTTTTATGCTCTCGGGGGTCCCCGATGCTGTGTTTGATCTCACGGACTTGGATGTACTCAAGCTGGAGCTCATCCCGGAAGCCAAGATCCCAGCCAAGATTTCCCAGATGACTAACCTTCAAGAGCTCCACCTCTGCCACTGTCCAGCCAAGGTGGAACAGACGGCTTTTAGCTTCCTCCGAGATCACTTGAGATGCCTTCATGTCAAATTCACTGATGTAGCTGAGATCCCGGCCTGGGTGTACTTGCTTAAGAACCTTCGGGAGTTGTACTTGGTGGGCAACTTAAACTCCGAGAACAATAAGATGATAGGACTGGAGTCTCTGCGGGAGTTGAGGCACCTTAAAATCCTCCACGTGAAGAGCAATTTGACCAAAGTTCCATCCAACATCACCGATGTAGCCCCGCATCTCACAAAACTAGTCATTCACAACGACGGCACTAAGCTCGTGGTACTCAACAGCCTTAAGAAAATGATGAATGTAGCCGAGTTGGAGCTCCAGAACTGTGAGCTGGAGAGGATCCCTCATGCCATTTTCAGCCTTTCTAATTTGCAGGAGCTGGATCTGAAGTCTAATAACATACGCACAATTGAGGAAATCATCAGTTTCCAGCATTTGAAAAGACTGACTTGCTTGAAATTATGGCATAACAAAATTGTGAACATTCCCCCCTCCATTACTCATGTCAAGAATCTGGAGTCACTTTATTTCTCCAACAACAAGCTTGAGTCCTTGCCCGGGGCCGTGTTTAGTTTACAGAAACTCCGATGCTTAGATGTGAGCTACAACAACATTTCAGTGATCCCAGTCGAAATAGGATCGCTCCAGAACCTGCAGCATTTGCATCTCACCGGGAACAAAGTGGACATTCTGCCTAAACAGTTGTTTAAATGCATTAAATTGAGGACTTTGAGTCTGGGGCAAAACTGTATCACCTCGATCCCAGAAAAAATCAGTCAGTTTTCACAGCTCACTCAGTTGGAACTGAAGGGAAACTGCTTAGACCGCCTGCCAGCCCAGTTGGGGCAGTGCCGACTCCTCAAGAAGAGCGGGCTGGTGGTGGAAGATCACCTCTTTGACACTTTGCCAACGGAGGTCAAAGAAGCATTGAACCAAGACACAAACACCCCTTTTGCAAATGGGATCTGAGTGGAGATCACACATCCCCATGCTCATGGGTGGAAAAGACTTCCTAGATTGCAAATGCTTGTATGCAAGTTGTTGCAAGATGATGCATTAGGAGGAAAGACACCTTTAAAGGAGAGAGAGTGAGCGAGAAAGAGAGTGCAAGAGTGAGAATGAGTAGAAGCCTGATAAGAGATGTAACCGAGTGTTCAGTGTTCGTAGTGTTTCAAGACAACATTTCCAAATCTTTTTTTTTTCTTTTCTTTTTTCCTTTTCTTTTTTCTTTTCTTTTTCTTTTTTTTTCTTTTTTCTTTTTTCTTTTTTTTGTGTGTGTGGGAAGGGAAGGACAAATTATAATCACTAATCTCGATTTCTTTTTAAATTGTAACTTGGATGCTGCCGCTGTTGAATGTTTACAAATTGCTTGCCTGCTAAAGTAAATGATTAAATCCACATTTTCTTACTATATAACTCTCTCTTTGGGTGTCTTTATTTGGGGCTTAACCATTAGACCAGTACTTGGATTAAATAGAGCCCCTAAAAGCCCATGTGTGATGGGCAGTTCTTGTTTTCCTTTATGCTTCAATTTAAAAGGATCAAATTCTATTCCATCTAAAATGTACATATCTAATACACATTTGACTCAGGGTATTGCCAAAGCTTGTTTTTATAGCTCTGACTTTCCTGAGGACTACAATATATAGAAAAGAGGCAAGTCTACGGTGTTATACCTGTGATCTCATTGGTACAGGGAACTATCAGATGAAGAACTCCTTCCTCCCTCTCCCTGTAACTCAAATCAACACTTTTTCTGCAACTTATATAGTTTAAAAGACTTTTGGAGCAGTTAAGGTGATTTGCCCAGCATCACACTGTCAGTATATGTCAGGGCAAGACTTGAATCCAGTTCTTTCTGGCTTTGAAACCTGCTCTCTAAGCACTATCACAAGCTGCTCTGACTTAAGGGATATGGCTTTTAAAAAATAAACAATTTTTAAAAATATACACCCCAGCTGTTTTTCTTTTTATTATATTTTTCTATTAATTAAAATCTCTCTCTCTCCTACCTCTCTAATGGAAAAAGAAAGAAAAAACTTTGCAACAAATCCATATAGTAAAGCAAGGCAAAATCCCACATTGGTCACATCCAAAAGTTACGTATATAAGAGATGGGTAAGATGTTTCATCATGAGCCCTCTGCAATCATGGTTAGTCATTTCACAAAGACACTGACAACTTCAACAACTTATCATCCTCTCAGCGGTATCCGATAGGTTTACCATTAGTTAGAAAGTGTGCATCCTTTAGAAATGAGGATGAAAGGATGAAAAATAAGAATTGCACAGTTGATCCCACATGTGTTTCATTTGACTCAAAGTAAGTTAAAATACTCTTTTTGCTATGAGTAGGATAGTAAATAACAAATGAAAAACTAAGTGAGACTTCAATCTACTTTTGAAAATGTTAGCCTTTCCCAGATAATTTAGTGATAAGCCGTAATTCTTATATTTGACCATGTCTGAGCAAGGTCACATTTAGGAAAACACTAGGAACATTCACCTCGAAAGGGATGTGTGGCGATGGTGCTAGCAACCTGGAAATCTTAGAATCAGCCAGAGTCAGGATAAGAAAAAGCCTTTATTCTTGGTCTTTAGTGATAGAAGTGAAGAGAGAGTGTACACATAGGATCTCTGTGACCTCACCTCGTGGTCTCTCTCACCGAAGTGACCCCGGCTACTCAGTCTGCACCTCCTAGTCCCTCCCACAATTCTCTGTATACACCAAACGATTGGGCCAGCACAGGATAGTGGGAAGGGCCATTTTCCAAGCATATTCTTATATTGTCCAATCGGTAATTAGCCTCAAGTGCTCGATTGTCCCACTTCAGTGCATTGGCTCAAGAGTTTCAGCCCTTTACAGGGATGTTACAGTTACCCTCTTCAAATGTCCAGTAATGGTTTGTAAGATCACTGTCAAATGTTTTTAAATCCCTTCTAAGCCCAGTGGGCCATTTCTTAGCCAGGACTTCTAAGGCCCTCTCCAGAAAATAAAATATTCATTTGAAAGATAATTCAAAACTGGTGGAAGGTTATTTTCAATCCACTGAAATATATTCATTTGCATATTGAATAAAGGTTTACTCAACTAAACACAGATTACAGCTCCAGCTTTCTCTCAGCACTTAGAATTTGCCCTTCATCACATTCTATGGTGTTTTGTTGTTCTAATTTGTCTTTTAGCCCCACTGGCCTTTTGATAATATTTTTATATTGGTAATAAGATGTTATATGGCCTTTAGCCATTTCCTTTCTAGATTTTTATTTGGGTTTTTTTTTCCCTACCCTTAGAATTAAAACCAGTTTGCTTTATTATTCCTGGATGGCCATCTGAACTCTTTACATGTACCATTGCCTTTTCTTTTTATTGCTCTCCCTCTTTCCTCGTAACCTGCCCATCTTTTGGCAGAGAAGCAGGTAATTCGGTGTCTGAAGGTTGATGACAAAACTAAGTCCTGGTCAGCCTCTGAGTAATGGCATTGATTTGGATGCAGAGAGATTTTTTTACCTTGTCTAAAGCTGAACTTTTGTCTCCTTTGGCCTCAAACCAGCAGAAAAGGGCATCCGTTATCCTCTAGGATGTGAGCGGGCACCACAAAGAATATTTTGCTTTAGATGCCACAGCTTTATTTGGATGAAGATTTGTCTTTAAGCCAGCCAGATTTGAAGAATTAGGGAAGGTTTAGGCAATGTCTTCATAATTTCTTGCCACCACGTGAAAAACTACAGAAAGAAAGAAACAAAACTAAATTCATGTCCTTCCCCGTCCCTGGAAAGAACTGTAGCCATCATAAGAATGGAGTTGATCCAGAGATGGATCTTTGCCTAATTCATCAGTTTCCACCTTAAATTGGACTTCCCTGGATTGTATCAAAGGAATGGAGGAAAAGATATCATTTAAAAAAAAAAAAAAAGTATGTTCCAGTATCCAAGTCAAACATTCCCCTAAGGAAGCGTCTGGAAGCCTTTTCAGGTAGGGAGAGATCGAGTTTCAGGATCAGCCCTTCACTCAGAATTCACACCTGAAATATGCATCTGCTGATCACAGGTCTTTATCACGCCCATCTACTGGTTGGCTTGAGATAATAAGATTCTGAGGGAATACTAAGGGAGCTGAAGTGTATCAAACACCCAGCTGAAAAGTTAAGGAACTAACTTTGTATTGTTACATTTGGGTTTCATCATGTTGTTTGTTATAATCTGTTTTAATATCCTTTGAGTCCCATGGACTATAAACCTCCTTAATGTCCAGTTTTAATATCCTTTGAGTCCCATGGACTGTAAAACCTCCTTCTTGTCCCATTTTAATATCCTTTGAGTTCTATGGACTGTAAAATCTCCTTAATGTCCAGTTTAGAGGAGCACTGAGAAAGAATGCCATGTCTATGAATGTTCCCTTTTATTTATCCTATCATTAAACTCCTAGCACCATCTCGGCACTTCCTACCTACAATCACTATCCCCAATAAACATCTCAGAGACATCAGTAATGAATTATAACCAAACCAACGTGGTGCCATGGCTCAATAACTAAATACCTCCCTGCCATTAGGTTGACTTCCTGTCTGCCTTTAGCAATCACTGAAGCTCCTGGGCCTTGGTTTCCTTAAATACAGAATAAGATCTTTGAACTAGATGGCCTTGGAAGTTCCTTCTGCCACCAGATTCTTGGGGCCGCCATGATGTTGCAAAACCTTACTTGCCATAATTTTGTTCCCATTTCTCATTCGTAACTTTGTTTTTATGGAACTAACAACTTTCTATAATGTTTCACCTAAGGTGTTTTTGTGAAACAGTGAACAAAGGCAGCCTTAAGTCTGCCTATTAAATTTATTCAGTTGTCTGGAGGTCAGTAGCTTTTATTTAGTGCAGGGGTTCTTATCCAAAGTCTTGGAACTTTGATGTTATTTTGCTAACTATATTTCAATATTATTGTTTTCCTTTGTATCCTGTGTGTTTTATTTTTATTTTACACATTTATTTAAAATGGTATTCTGAAAAGGTATCCTAGATTTCTCCTGGTGGCTTTAACTCAATAGTGAATGCTCATGCTTGTGGCAGAGACTCTCCTACCCTGAAGTCAGAAGGACCTGAGTTCAAATCTGGTCTCAGACACATAACACTTCCTAGCTGTGTTACCCCGGAAAAGTCACTTAACCCTAACTGTCTCAGCCAAAAAAAAAAAAAAAGAGAGAGAGAGAGAGAGAGAGAGAGACAGAGAAAGATTCTTACCTTACTCATGGAAGAATTATTTTGATTTCATTTGATATGATGGCAGATGACAGTTTTTGGTAGTAGATACCCCTGCTCCATATATAAGCTATACCTTTATCTATTGATAGATATGTAGAGAGGCAGACAAAAGATAGAGATGTAGAGCTATATCCTCCCCTTTCCCCATCTGTTTCCTTTGATCCTTTGGATCACATGCTCTCACATGCCTTTACCTGTCTTCCTACATTATAAGTAACATTTGGGATATTGGGGATGTTTTCCAAATAGTTAAAAGGCCTCAGCATCCTTTTATCCCTCACCATATCTATAAATGTTGAATCATTCCAACTGAAGCTCACAATAATGGCTGTTTATGATTGGAAATCTCTATAGCAGCAGAACTCCCAAGATAAATAGGAAGAGGCAGGGAGGGTGTGAAGAATAACATCAGTACCTGTTCTTCAGTACTATAATCACCCTTCGGCAATGTCTACTTCTTAATTAACACTTTGGGCTTAAAACAAATGGGCATTCGCTGCTTCCATGCGATATAAACTAGCAGCATACCTGGAGTGCAGAATTTTTATTAGCTTAATGGAATAAACTATTAAAATGATTTCTTTAAACTTTGCCATTTTTATAGTTACTTATCTGGAATGTAGCATTCCCCTACCGGTATCACAGATGGCCGATGAGTCTCCTTTGTGATATTAAAGGAACATAACAAATGGAAATAAAGGAGAATTAGATAAATCTTAGTGTGAAATAGAGACAATTAAGCCTATTTTCATAGTGCTATATGTAATAAGTCTTTCCAATGATGCGTGCATTATTTCAAGGAAGGGGAAGGAAAGGTAGCAACCCTGATGCTTTCTGCTGGCACTCTAGTGATGTTCCATGGAATAACAGCATGGCCAGAGATGTATTTGGGAAGCTGCCCTGCACTGGCAAAGGCCTGAGGTAGCTCAGCTGCTCCTCAGCTTCACTGATATAGGGGTTGTCCCCTGCTGATGATCCAAGTTCTGGCTGAGCTTGCCTGTCAGGTCCAGTTGTCCTTCACAATTGCCCATCTCCAAAGTCATCGTCTCATAATTGCTCGTAAAAATACACTGGCAGCTAACCTGGCTGATGAAAATAATTCACTGATTTGCTGTGAGCGATGTTGCTGCACATAGGTGGTCCCTGGTGTACCTGTCCTAGTTAATATTTGTGGTCGGGAGGCGGGGCAGTTGACCACCAAAAATTGAAGCTCCCATTTTCTGGGGTGGCAACAGGGACCTTGGACTTGAATTCTTTGAAGTTTAGTGTCTTATTATGGCTGGCAAAATGCAGTACTTCCGGTTGTTGTTCTTTCTCAAAGAGAACCAAAATGACATCATTATATTAAAGTCAGTGTGGTTGACTATGGCTGATCAGACCAATAGGAGCTCAGAATGCTCTGCCATAGGTCAGACACAAACAATCCCTATGAACATTTGGGTTGGATCATCTAACTTGGCTCATCTCACGTTTCCCCTGAGCTAATTCAATTCTGTTTTGCTCACAGAGCACCGCACCTTCTCTGATGAGGGCACGCCACGCTGGGCAGTCCTGTGCCAGTGTCTCCTGTGTCAGGCAATCAGTTCTAAAGTTCTTCAGAGAAACCTTGAGAGTTTCTATTGCTTTTTCTGACCACTACATGAGTGCTTGCCCTGTGTTAAGTTCTTCATAAAATAGTGTTTTTGGCAAGCATACATTTGGCATTCAGTGTGGCCGGCCCAAAGGAGTCGTGCCTTCTGCAGTAGAGTCTGAATGCTTGGCAGTTTAGTTAGAGAAAGGACCTCAGTATCTGGTATCTTCACCTGCCAGGTGACCTTCAGAGTCTTCCTAAGACAATTCAAATGGAAGCAATTTAATTTATTGGCATGATGCTGGTATACTGTCCAGGTTTCAAAGACATACAATTATGAGATCAATCCAACAGCTCTGTCGACCTTCAGTTTGGTGGTCAGTCTAACAGCTCTCCTCTCCCCTGCTTTCCTTCGGAGCCTCCCAAATGCTGAGATAGCGCTGGCAATATGTGCATCAATTTCATTATCAATATGGACATCCTTGGAAAGTGTACTTCCCGCCAAAGTAAGAGAATTTATCCATCGTATTCAAGACTTCACCATTTGCTATAACTGATGGTTCCACATCTGGATAGTGTGATGTTGGCTGATGGAAGACCTGTGTTTTCTCGGTGTTATTAGGCCCAAATTAACACAAACAACAATAGGTACCACCATGATGGTCCACGTTATTTTCCCTAACGGTGTCCCTGTGGAGGAGGGATTAATTATGGTCTGGTTGGCCCCAGAGTTCAGAGCTAGGAGCCATGGATAGAAGTTGCAGAGGCGGAATGTAGGGGAAAGCAAAAACTTCCTATCAAAACTGACAGCCATTGGAACAGACTTCCCCAACACATCTTGAAGCTGGGTGTCTTCTTATCAAGTACATTATAATGAAGAAATGTTCTGTTTCATGCATGAGTTGGACTAGACAGTCATTGAGTCATTAGCAATGAGGCTCTGTAATTCTGTGAAATGTACAATGGGAAAAAAGCATTGAACTTGGAGACAGGGGGCTAGGACTCACATTTCACCTCTGCCACCAGCGTGATCTTCAACAAATCACTTCCTTTCTGGAGTTCAGTTTCTGTAAAATGAGGTGGGTTAGACTTCGTAGTGTTAAATGCAAATACAGGGACCACTAAACTAAGGAAGGATTCTTCCGGGTGCATATTGACTTCAAGAATCTTATATTAAGCTTTATCTATGTTTTATTGAAAATTATTTATTTTGTTAACTATTTTCCTATTACATTTTAATCTGGTTTGGACAACATTCAGCAGTGTGGACTAGCCAATAGGCTAGATGGACCAAGTGACCTCTAAGGTCCTTCACCATGAAATGATGACATTAATCATTTTATATCTACTCTGGACTCAGAATTTTCAAGGAAGTCAAGAAATATTTCTGGAAATAACCTTTCAGAGCCTAAAAGCTTTATGGAAGGATAACCTTCAGATGCTCTCAGAACATTCTAGTCTTCCAAAAACCCAGCTTGAGGGAATAAAGGGTTTGGCCAGGTTTAGTGCAGTAATGTTTTTGTCTTTCTTTAGGGCCCACCCTCATTGGCCAGAGGCAAAGCCTTTAAATGTACAGAACAGCTCAACATTGCTGCAAATTGCTTGTCTTCCTTCTGCCTGTTTCCTAGTCTGTAAAATAAGGGGGACTTGGAAAAACCCGAGGCTCCTACATATCTGATGCAGCAAATCTATCCGAGTAGACTTGAAATTCTGTTAACAGCCTGTTCGTTTTCACTTTTTGCCTTTCTCCAGCAAGTTTTAACACATTCACAGGGAGTGCCATGCCATGAGATTCAGAAAGATGTGTGGAAATCACCACATAGAGAGGCCAAATAATTTATCCTCAAGGACTAACTATTCTAAGTGTATACTTACGTAACTCCTGGTTCTACAAGTCCTGGAAGGTTTGACGTATTCAAAAATTACAATTGCACTAGAAATCTCTTTGTTTAGATCATTCTATAGGCTCTGCTGACCTAGTCTGTGCTTCCACCCATGACCCACCCCCAGGCATCAAAGCCCAGCAAAAGCCTGCTCAGACCTATCCGCCAGTGTGTCCTTGAGACCAGTGACCCACAGTTGTTACCATTCACCGCCCTGGGTAAAAGCCCAAGCAGCATCCTCTCAGAGATTTCTGGCAGCTTCTATGTCATTAATTCATCCCAATAAAATGGTCCTTTTATCAACTGGCTCCCAAAACAAAGACTGTATTAACAAAAAAGCTTCTTTCATAAAGAAGAAATAACAACAAACTCTAGGAGAGATTTTTTTTTTTCCTTTGAATAAAAGAGTTCAACTTTTAGCCACAGACCATGTCTAGTTCAAACCAGTTTGGGCCTGTGGTAATAAGAGATCATCTTGTCCAACTGCTTCATTTTATAACTGAGAAAACTGATTCCCAGAAAGAAGGCAAATACCAAAGCAAATGATTTATCCAAAGTCACACAGATTCAGTGGCAGAACCAGGGTTTGAACTGCCCTGGTTTCGTTTTATACTTTCCCATCACCATGTCTTTGCTCATACTCTTTCACCATCCCTAGAATGAACTCTCTTCCCCCAACATATTGAATATCCTCCCTTTCTACATAGCACAGCTCAGATATTCTCCATTTTAAGAAACCTTCTCTGATGTTTCCATTTATTACAGTGATCACTTCAGAGTAGCAGATCATACAATAGTCTGACCAGATTAGATCTCATCCAGAATACTGCATTTGTTATTCTGATGCCAGTGCACAGTGTAAAGCAGAAGGCAGCCAGAATGGTGAAGGGTCTTAAATCATGTCACACATGAAAACAGGTAGAAGAAACTGGGTGTATTTAGCCTGGGGAGGAAAAAACAAAAACTGGATTTGGAACAATAAGACTGAGGTTGGAATCCTGACACTGTGATTTATTACATGTGTACCGTTAGACAAGTCATAACTTCACAAATCCTCAGTTTCTTCATCTGTATATGAAGGAGTTGGAGTAATTATCCTCTGATATCCCTTCTAGCACATCTGGGCTCCTATGTCATGACATGTCTTCAGATACTTGAAGGGCTGCCATATGGAAGAGGGATTAGGCTTGTTCCATTTGGTCCCAGAGGACAGGTCTAAGAACAGTGAGCCAAATCTGCAAAGAGACATAGGTTCAATGGAAGGAAAATTCAGTGGAGGTCGTCCTGTGGTCTTCATGCATGCTGGACAGCTCCACGTAGAAGTTGTGTTTTTCCTTGCAACTTGTGTTCTTTTTGAGGAATAATGATAATTAAACTGACATTTATGTGTTTCATTAAGACTTGCAAAAGATTCTTTCTTATCTCATGGATTCCTCCCAAAGAACCTATGAGTTAACTACTAAAGACTGAGGGTCAATGACTATTGTCACAGACCAGAGTTAATCCCAATTAAGTAGTATTTGTTGAGCATCTATCTAGGTGGTGTAGAGGAGTGCTGAACTTGGAGTATTTATCAAGCACCTATTATGAGCTAGATGGTGTGATGGAGAGGACTAGACTTGAAATTAGCAAAACCCAAGTTCAAATTGTGCCTTGGACTCTTTTTAGCTGTGTGGCTCTGGGCAAGTAGCCTAAACTCTTAGCTTCAGTTTCCTCTGTGAAAGGGGAATTAAAAAAAAAAAAAAAACTACTTAAATAAGTTATTAGGATAGTTATATAAGATAATAAGTAAAGCTTTTGCGAACCTTAAAGCACTGTTTTATTGCTGTTTTGTTTTTATTTTGTTAGGCTTTAGGGATACAATAATGAAGAATAACAGAAGTCCTCCTTTCAAGAAGTTTATACTCTAGGGAGGAAATAAATCCATATAAAAATATACAAAACAAAAATATGACATTAATAAATACAAATAAATACAAGGTTGTTTGAGAGAACAACCCCAGATCAGGAAAGACTGCATTCAGACATTGGGACCTGAACTTCCACTTCTTAAGAAAGAAAGGGATTCTGAGATAGGGGTGCATTCCAGGCTGGGGGGATGGGGAGTACAGAGATGGGAGATGAAGTATAATCAGAGAACAGAGAACAATCACAGAGTATAACGGTGGCTAATGGATGGAGGGAGGCAATGCCCAATCAAGCTGGAAAGCTAGGGTGGAGCCAACTTTAGTTTTAAAAACTACACAGGGAAATGATATATTTTTCCTAAACAAAATAGAAAACCACCAGAATTGCTGGTATAGGAGACTCATGTGGTCAGATCTTTGTATTAAGGAAAATTAATTACTTGGTAGTAGTATATAGGATGGGCTGGACTAGAGAGAGACTTGAGGGAGGAAAACCAATTAAGAAGTTTTTTGAGTAATCAAGGTGAGAGAGCGCGAGGGCCTGAACAAAGGTGGTAACTTTGTGGGTGCAGAGGAAGGATCAAACCATAGAGATGTTTGTTGTAGAAAGAGCAAAGATGTGGCAACTGATTGGATAGCTGAGTTGAGGGAAAGTGAGCAACCCAGGCTAACTCCAAGATTATGTTGGTCACGAAGATGGTGATGACTTTGAGAGAAATTGGGAAATTAAAAAGGGGTAGTGTTTAGGTGGGGAAGATAATGAGTTGGGACAATTAGGTAGCTCAGACAATTAGCGCAGTGGGCACTAGCCCAGATCTAAACTCAGATGCTTACAACCTTTGTGACCCCAAGCAAATCAACAAATCCCAATATCTAAAAAAAAAAAAAAAAAGATAATGAGTTCAGTTTGGGACATTTTGATTTTGAAATGTCTCCAGGGTATCCAATTTGAAATGTGGGAGAAACAATTGGTGATGCTGGATTTAGGGTGAGGTTGGGCTGGAGAGGATAGAGATAGAACTCCTGATATCTGTGAGTCATATTAAAGAAGATTATAGTTAAACCCCTAGGGGCTTATGAGTTTACCAAGAGAAAAAATATAGCAAAGGCCTAGGACAGAACTTTGGGGAATGCCCACATTTAATGGATAAGATGTGGATGATGTGCCCAAAATCAGACTAAGAAAGAGAGGTCAGACAAATAGGAGGTGAACCAGCAGAGAGAGGAGTGCCACCAAAACCCAGAGAATGATATCCGAGAGGAGAAACTAGTTAACAGTGTAGAATGAAGTACGTGGATCCAGAGAGATTAGGATTGAAAAGAAATCATCAAGTTTGACAACTGATACATTGGCGAATTTGAACCCAGATAGTCCTATCTTCAAGTTCAGTCTCCACCCGTTTGACTGAATTGCCTTGGTTGTTGAAGAGAGTATTCTTATCTAGGTAGGACCTATCTAGATGGCCTAGATGAACCTTCCAATTGGAATTCCCTAATTGTGAAATCTCTCATAGCAAACAACTATAGGGTCATAGAATTTAATGTTGGAAGAGACTTTGGGAACTATCTAATCATGGGTTTTGTAATGTACACTATGTAAATTTTTAAAAGTATTTCTGTCATTGCATGCATTTCAAGTGGTTTCCTAATAATCTGATGTATTTTTGGTACTTAAAAATAATATTCTGAGAAGAGGTCCACAACACACAAAAAGATTAAGAATTTCCTGAGGAAGGGAGGGAGGGAGGGAGGGAGGAGGGAAGAGGGAGGGAGAGAAGAAGGAAGAAATGAAGGGAAAAAGGAAGGGAGGAAGGGAGGAAGGGAAGGGGAGGAGGGAGAGAAAGAGAAAGACAGAGAAAAGGAGGGAAAAGAAAGGAGAGAAGGAAGGAAGGAGAAAGAAAAAAAGAAAGAAGGAAGGAAGGACAGAAAGGGGGAAGAAAAAAGAAGAAAGGAGGAAGAGAGAATGAAGGGAGAAAGAAAAAGAAGAGAAAGAAGAAAGGAGAGAAAATGAGGAAAGAAAAAGAAAAGGAGGGAGAGAGGAGGGAAAGGAAGAATGAAGGGAGAAAGAGAGAAGAAAAGAGAGAGGCAGGCAGGAAAAGAAAAAGAAGGGAGAAAGGAGGAAGAGAAGGAAGGAAAGGAGGAGGGAGAGAAAGAGAAAAGAAGAAGAAAAGGAGGAACAGAGAAGGAAGGAGGGAAAAAGAGAAAGAAAGGACAGAAGAGGAGAGAGAAGAGAAAGTGGGGAGGAGAGAGAGTTGCCGCGTCACACCAACTAGTAAGTAACAGAGCTCTGATGCAAATTCAAGTTTTAAGTCACACTGCCTCCCCACCCCTTCCTTGCCTTACTCATCACTAACATTCTTATCTCTTAACGATTTCCATAGCAGTTGTCCCACAACTTCCCATTAGACTGTACTTCTGGATCATATGTCTCTTTGAATCCCCCAGCTCAATAACTTACACAAAATGGACACCTACGAAGAGAAAGCCAACTTTGAAGTCCCAAAGCAGCAAACATTTTGGTTAAAGTCCTCCCTCAGATGTGCTGGTTGTGTGATCCCTCAATCTTAATGCCCCTGGCCAAATGTCAAGTTGCCTTGTGCCTCTCACATGGACTAAATGAATATTGGTTCAATTGAACTGAATTGTTTCCCTCCACAGAGAGCAGAAAGGCAATAGCCAGATACATGGTTGATTGCTTTTTGGAGGAGAGAAGGCAGGTGGAGGACGCTGCTACAAATGGCTACTGCCTCCTCCAAGCATCTTTCCTTCAAACCGGAGCAATGTCTAGCAGTTGGGGAGTCTGGCATCCCTAAGACCACAAGTACTTTTTATTGAGGAACATGAGCACTGGGCATCCTAACAACTCAATTCACTATTGACCTGTGCCAGGAGGATGTCCGGCTCCTACCCAAGATACTTTTCACTTTATCCCTTTCTAGCTTGTCTACTTAGAACCCTGACAGTAAAGTAAACTGGGCTTCAAACCCAGGTGACAGAAGTCCGGGTTTGGAATCAGAGAACCTCAGTTTGATCATGAAATGAAACCTCACCCAGATTAAAATCCTGGCTTCCCGTCAATCCGGTCACCCACAGGTTTAACCCAAATTTTCCCACAATTAGCTATCTTTGTTGGTGGGGCGGGAAAGATTTGGTCAGCATCCTTTCCATGAAAACTCTTCATCTTCTCAGACATAAAAGCACTAATCATCTCCTCTTCCTCTGGATGGAATAAGGAGTGTTCCCTGCAGAAAAACAATCCCTAAATATGGTTTGTAATTGATTGCCATCATATTGTGAGGCTGCTGGAAGGTCCACCCCTGTTCCTTATCCCTGCTTACCTCAGACATCCTTTCACTGCAAAAAGGTATTAAAAGGCAAATAAACAGAATTCAGGCCCCGATTGCTTCTTGCAGTCAGAGAGGAAAGACAATGCTTTTAAATCTGTATTGACATAAAATAATGCACATATGCCCCAAGCCAGGATTTTTTTTTAATGCTTTAGTATTTAAACAGGTTTTTGATCTGCCTGAGCATCTGTCTTTAGTATTACTCTTTGCTTCCTCCCTGGGACAGTTGGCAGACTTAAAAGGGCAACGTACCCTAGGTAACTCCATTATCTTCCCACCCTAAATATTGTAGACATCCTGGTTTGGGATTTGTCCAGTCCCTACTTACAAACGGTAGTTTAATCAGAAACAAAGTGATTTCTTAGTAGTTTGAGACAGTAAACTTATTGGGATATTGGATATTAAAATCTCTTCTTTCCCCTGTTATTCCTAAAAGTATTAGAGCCAAAATGTCATATCCAAAAGGAACATGCCCAGGAAGGTAAGTGCTTGGACACACCCTGAACATTTGTCAGTGGCCCCAGGGCCTGAGTGACTTTTACTCCTACAGTGACATTTCAGGCCAAGATTGGCTAATCATGACAGCCCAGCCAAAGCTGCACTGTGCCCACCCCCACCCATCCACCCCTTCATCTTGACCTTTCTTGCTGCTGGCTGACTTTCTTCTTCTGTTGACGGTCACTGGACTCTGCCATCTGGTCCAGGGCATGAGTTGGAAATTTGTGGTTGTTGGTGGAGAAAGGGCAGGTTTCATTTGGAAGAAACTGGTTTGAGGATGGAAGACTGGAAAAGTTAGCATCCCCACCCCTGCCAATATGTACACACACACACACACACACACAGATTGATTTCTTAGCATTTCTGACCTCTGAAACTTTTGTGACTATAGATCTCTGGACTTTCCTGAATGGAAGACCACAGGTAAGTTGAATATTATTAAGCAATATATGTAATCTCAAATTCTTTGTAGCATCTGCTGCTATTTTAGGTATCTAGCCTGTCTCATTAGCAAACTGTAATTGTGAAGACTTTCCCAGCATAAAGTATTGGAAGAAATAATTTTTTCCAAAACAAAGAAAATAGTGATCTGTAGAGAAGAACATGGAACAAAAATTAAAAGGTTATAGATTTAGGCTTGGACGAGACTTAGAATCTATTTAATCCTACTCTTATTTTAGAGATGAGGAAATTAAGTCCTAGGAACGTTGAGTAAGGTCAGGTTAAGTAACTTGTCCAAAGTCACACAGATAGTTAAGTATCATGGTTAAAATTAGGGGAAAAGTAGGATTTACATGAGAAACTGAGTGGAGAGAGCTCTGGGCCTGGAGTTGGGGAAATCTGAATTCAGATGCGTGCCTCAATTTCTTCATCTGTAAATTAGGAATAATATCTGTAATACCAAATTTCAGACTAAATTATCTTCTTTATAACTGATCATCATTCCTGGTTCTGTCTTCACTGCCTGGAGCTGTCTTGCTCCTCATCTCCATCTCCTGGATTCCTGGCTTCCTTCAAGTATCAGCTAAAGGTTCACCTACTGTAAGAAGCTTTTTTTAGCTGCTTTTAATCATGCCTTTCCTCTGAAATTACATCTAATTGTATGTGTGTGTGCATATATAAACACTATATGTATAATACGTGCTATATATAATACATCATAGTATATATAAATACATACTATATGTAAATGCTATATTACAAAATATATGTATAAATATATATTATAATATGGATATAATATAGATAGTCTTATTTGTACATGTTTGCATATTATCTCCCCCATTATACTATAAGATCCTTGAGATTTCAGGGATTGGTTTTTAAAACTTTGTTTGTTTTTTGCCTTTTTTAAGCACTTAGCACAGTGCCTGACACATAGTAGGTTCTTAATAAATGCCAGCTGACTGACTAGAATCAAACAGTAAGTTTGGTCCCTCTTCCACATGACAGCCCTTCAGATATTTGAAAATAGCCCCCTCATTGACCCATCCTCTACCCCTTCCCATTTATTACATTAATTAATTATATTTATAATTTGTTTCGATATTTAATCTTTGTTTCTACATTTAATCTTGCGTATATGTCCAGTAGTGGGCTTGATAAGCCAAAGTGAACAATGGAGTCACTTTTCTTGCACTTTTGTATTCCAAATGGTTGGATATATTCATCTTGCCACCGACAAGTACATCAGTGTGCCTCCCTACCTACAGGTCCAGCAACATTGACTATTCTTTGAGGCTAGAATGGGAGAGTCTTCTCTCTCTGAAGCAAAACCTCAGAGTTTTTGATTTGCATTTCTCTATTAGTGATTTGGAAATAGAGTCATATATACAATAGTCTTTAAGTGCCCTTCTGGCTACATTGCCATTTTTCTTTTGAAAAATCTTGATTCATATCCATAGATCACTTGTCTATTTGGAAAATTGCTATCATTTACAAGAGGAAAGTGTTCTAAACCTCTCTCTTCTGAATTTATTTCCAATTCATATTTTCCTCACTAGAATGGCATATTTTGAGGTTTTTTTCCTTATTTGCTGAAATCTAGGCAGATATCTAACAGTTTTATTCAAAAGTAAGAATGTCTCTGAATTGAATAAGGATGAAATTCTCCAAATTATTTTTGAACATATAAATTATCCAAGAGTCTTTTTATCAACCTTATGGCAGGAACAGGATGGAGAAGGAAAATTGATCCCATTTCTTTTGTTCCTTGTCAGTGACTGTGTGAGAGATTTGGTGAGCAAGAAGGCTGAAACTAATCACTCCAATGAAGAGTTTTGGATTACATACAGATTTCAGCAATCCATATAATTCATGTCCTCCAAAGCTACAAATAATTGGAACAACTGAATAGCAATTGATGGCTATGAGAAGAGATGCCAAAATTTTTTGTGTTAGCAAAGAATGGGAAGAAAAGTGGATGCCCACTGATTGGAGACTGGGCAAGCAAGTGTGGTACTCGATGTAATGGAATAATACCATGCATTGAGAAATTACAAACACCATGACCTCTTGGATGCAAGGAAAGATATACATGAACCAATGCAAATGAACTTAGCAGAATCAGGGAAATAGCATATACAATGACAACAAAAATGGAAAGAAAACCAAATGGAATAATGCTGCAAAAATTATAATGACCAAGATTAGTCTCAATAAAAGCATATAAAAATATTTTCCCGGCTTATTGGCATATAAGACCATGGATATAGAACGCTGCATAGAACATTAAGTTTTTCAATATTTTAATTCCTTTTATGAAACTTTTTTCTTCTTTCTAATAAGAAATGGCTCCTCAAGAGGCATTTGGAAATAGAACCAATGAAAATGTAGGTTTTGAAAAACAGATCAGTAACATTGTTGGTGGAATTGTGAATACATCCAGCCATTCTGGAGAATTATTTGGAACTATGCTCCAAAAGTTATCAAACTGTGTATACCCTTTGATCCAGCAGTGCTGCTATTAGGCTTATATCCCAAAGAGATCTTAAAGAAGGGAAAGAGACCTGTATGTGCAAGAATGTTTGTGGCAGTCCTTGTAGAGGCTAGAAACTGGAAATTGAGTGGATGCCCATCAATTGGAGAATGGTTGGGTAAATTATGGTATATGAATGTTATGGAATATTATTGTTCTGTAAGAAATGACCAGCAGGAGGAATACAGAGAGGCTTGGAGAGACTTACATCAACTGATGCTGAGTGAAATGAGCAGGACCAGGAGATCATTGTATACTTCAACAACAATACTGTATGATGATCAATTCTGATGGATGTGGCCATCTTCAACAATGACATGAACCAAATCAGTTCCAATAGAGCAGTAATGAATTAAACCAGCTACACCCAGCGAAAGAACTCTGGGAGACGACTATGAACCACTGCATAGAATTCCCAATCCCTCTATTTTTGTCTGCCTGCATTTTGGATTTCCTTCACAGGCTAATTGTACACTATTTCACAGTCCAATTCTTTTTGTACAGCAAAATAACTGTATGGACAAGTATACATATATTGTATTTAACTTATACTTTAACATATTTAACATGTATTGGTCAACCTGCCATCTGGAGGAAGGGGTAGGGGGAATGAGGGGAAAAGTTGGAACAAAAAGTTTTGTAAGTTGTCAATGCTGAAAAATTACTCATGCATATATCTTATAAATAAAAAGCTATAATTAAAAAAAAAAAGAAAAACAGATCAGTAGAAATATATATCTTTTTAAAAAGAAGGAAGGCGATATAGCACAGTGAGAAAAATGGTGGTTGTGGTGGTGGTGGGGATTGTTGTTGTTCCTTCTTGAAGAGAACCAAAATGACATCCCTATGTTAGAATCTATCTGCATCTGATCAGACCAATAAGAGCTCAAAATGCTCCACCACAAGTCAAAGATAAAAAGTCTCTATGAATATTTGGGGTGGATAGTCTAATTTGGTGCATCTCATGTTTCTCCTGAGCTAATTCAATTTTGCTTTGCTTATCTAGCACAGCACCTTCTCTGCTGAGAGCATGCCATCCTGGGAGGTCCTGTGCCAGTGTCTCCCAATCAATTCTAAAGTTCTTCAGAGAAACCTTGAGAGTTTCTTTGTATTGCTTCTTCTGACCACTACATGAGTGTTTGCCCTGTATGAGTTCTTCATAAAACAGTCTTTTTGGCAAACATACATTTGGCATTCAAACAATGTGACCAGTCCAAAGGAGTTGCACTCTCTGAAGTAGAGGTTTGAGGACTTAGCAGTTTGGTTCAAGAAAGGACCTCAGTGTCTGACATCCTACCCTGCCAGGTGGTCTTCAGAATCTCCCTAAGACAATTCAAATGGAAGTGATTCAGTTTTCTAACATGGTGCAGGTAGATTACATACAACATGCAACAATGAGATCAGCAGCTCAGCTCTGTAGACTTCAGTTTGGTAGTCAGTCTAATATCTCTTCTCTCCCAGAGTTTCCTTTGCAATCTACCAAACACTGAGCTAACTCTGGCAATGCATGCTTAACGTTATTATCAATGTGTACAATCCTGGAAAATATACTGCCAAGATAAGCGAACTTATCCACAGCATTAAAAATTTCTCCATTTACTTTAACTGACAGTTTTACATAGGGATGATGTGGTGCTGGCTCATGGAGTATCTGTTTTCTTGGTCATAATTGTTTTTTTTGGTTTTGTTTTTTTAAAGTTTTTTTTATTTTCAAAACATATACATGGATAATTTTCAACATTCACTCTTGAAAAGCCTTTTGTTCCACATTTTTTCTCTTTCATCCCTTAGCCTTTCCCCTATATGGCAACTAATCCAATATATGTTAAACATGTGCAGTTCTTCGATACAGATTTCCACAAATTTCAATTTGCACAAGAAAAATCAGATCAAAAGGGAAAAAATGAGAAAGAAAATAAAATGCAAGCAAACAACAATAAAAAGAGTGGAAATACTTTGTTGTAATCCACACTCAGTCCCCACAATCCTCTCTCAGGCTTTCTTTATTACAAGACCATTGGAATTAGCCTGAATCATCTCATTGTTGAAAAGAGCCACATACATCAACATTGATCATCACATAGTCTTCTGTTGCCGTATACAGTGATGCTTACTTCATTTAACATCAGTTCATATAAATCCCTCGGAGACCTCTCTGAAATCATCCTGTTGATCATTTCTTATGGAACAATAATATTCCATAACATTCATATACCATAACTTATTCAGCTATTCTCCAAATGAGAGCCATACACTCAGTTTCCAGTTTTTTGCCACTACAAAAAGAGCTTGTCTGTTCATAACCTTTGACCATTTATCAGTTGGAGAATGGCTTGAATTCTTATAAATTTGAATCAATTCTATATATATTTTAGAAACGAGGCCTTTATCAGAACTCTTGAATGTAAAATTTTCTCCCCAGTTTATTGCTTCTCTTCTAATGTTGTCTGCATTGGTTTTGTTTGTACAAAAACTTTTTAATTTAATACAATCAAAATTATCCATTTTGTATTCAATAATGTACCCTAGTTCTTCTTTGGCCACAAATTCCTTTGTTTTCCACAAGTCTGAGAGGTAAACTATCCTTTGTTCTTCTAATTTGCTTTCAATCACTTTTTGTGTGCAAATTATGAATCCATTTCAATCTTATCTTGGTAAAAGGTGTTAGGTGTGTGGGTCAATGCTTAGTTTCTGCCATATTAATTTCCAATTTTCCTAGCAGTTTTTGTCAAATAGTGAGTTCCTATCCCAAAAGATGGTGTGTTTGGGTTTGCCAAATACTAGATTACTATAATCATTGACTATTTTGTCCTGTGAACCTAACCTATTCCACTAATTGACTACTTTATTTCTTAGCCTATGCCAAATGGTTTTGATGACTGATGCTTTATAATATAGTTTTAGGTCTGATTTAGCTAGCTCATCTTCATTTGCATTTTTTTTTCACTAATTCCACTAAAATTCTTTTTGTTCTTCCAGATGAACTTTGTTATTATTTTTTTCTAGCTCTATAAAATAACTTTTTGTGAGTTTGGTATAGCACTGAATAAATAGATTAATTTAGGTAGTATTGTCATTTTAGTGTTAATTGTTAAACCAAAATTAACATAAACAGTTACAATCAATCCATAGTTTGTTTTATTTCAGCTTCAAAGGCTGCATTGAGTGCATAATCATCTGCAAACAAAAAAATCACATATTAATTCTCCCTCCACTTTAGTTTTGGCTTGTAACTTTTTCAGGTTGAAGAATTTGCCATCAGTGAGTGCAGTATGTGACCTTGATGCCATGTTCATTTACAGGATGTTTGACAACATGGCTGAAAGCATTATGCTAAAAGTCATGAGAGCAAGCACATAGCCTTGTTTTACTCCATTGGTGACTGAAAAAACATAAGAGCTTTATCATTGTTCAAGGATGCCTCCATTATCCATTTCTATAAAGTTTGGCATTTAATAGACTATGCAAATGTAAGAAGAGACTGACAGGATGTGAGAATGACCAAGGCAATGTGTGATGCAGAGTGTTGGACTGATTATAGACTAATCCTCTCCAATCTGAATATTCACATTCAACAAAAGTGGTAGTCCCAAGGCAAAAAGACTACTTGAGGAATTAGTATCAGTGGATTAGAGTGCTTCTCTAGAAGGAGCAGTTTGTTAGCAACTTGGAAAGTAAATTGAGTCAACCCACAGTTTGCACAATGGAGCAGAAAAGGAATGGACAGCTTTCAGAGATTTTGTGTACAGCACTGAAGTTGCTTATCTGAGTCAGAACACTTACAAACATCAAGACTGATTTGATGAAAATGATAGAGAAATTTAGAAGTTTCTAAATGAAAAAATGAGAACCCATAGATTGTACCAACAAGATAGTTTATCTCTAAGAAATAACATTCAATTCCATCAAAAGTAAAGTACAATTGAAGTTTAGATATGGGATTCTTGGCTTAGTAAAAAGGCAGAGGGAAATTCAGTTTTATGCTGAAATTTTTCCAATGCACTGGACTACTTATGGGCCATAGACCTGTGAATCTCAGTTACTCAGTGCTGATGGTACCACACTGACTGCTGATAAGAACATAGTCCTGGTATTCTCAACAGACCATCATCAATCAATGCTGAAGCTATTGACCATTTACCTCAAGTTGAAATCAATCACTCCCTAGCTAAAGTTCCAACTAAAGAAAAGGTTTTGAAGGCCATCAGGCTACTTTCATGTGGTAACGCACTGAGTGCTGATTCTATTCCAGCTGAGATTTACAAGGTGGGAGGTTCAGTGCTCATACAAAAGCTGAATGAAATTTTGCAGATTATATAGAGAAGTTATTCCCCGGAGTTCAAGGATGCTTCCATTATCCACCTTTAAAAAGGAAATAGATTGCCATGAGAACCATGGGACTTAGTCATTGCTGGCAAGATTCTTGGCAGAGTCCTATAGGTCTGATCCTATACCTAGAAAAAGTTCATCTTCCTAAGAGCCAGCGTGGCTTGAAAAGCTGCCAGGGAACAGTCAATATGGTATTTGCTTCTCAACAATTCTAGGAGAAATCCCAGGAACAGAACAGAGATATCTATATAACGGTTATAGATCGGACTAATGCCTTTAATAACTGTTAGTTGCAAGGACTTATGAAAAATTATATCAAAATTTGATTGCCCAAAAAGCTCCTCAGGATTATACATCAGTTTCACAGTGGAAAGAACAATTAAGATCCCTCAGTTCAGATCCAGATTCCGCCATTTATGATCTATATAAGCTCCAGTAATCCACCGAACTTCTCTGAGCTTCATTTTCATCATCTGTAAAATCAGTTAGACTTAATGATTTCTAACGTCCTTGCCAGTTATGAATATGAACTGGTCCTCATATGGCATGGTTCAAAGCCCTTCACCATGCTGTTTATCTTCCACTGTATACTTTCTGCCTTATCAACATCCCTCCTAAACTATGTCACCCAAAACTAATTACAGAACTCTAGATTTAGATGAACCAAGGCAAGGTATATTTAAATTTTCTGCAAACTATGTTTCTCTTAATGAAATATGAGCTTATATTAGCCTTTTTTTTTTTTAGGTGTCATATCCTACTATTCATTCATATTGAGTTTGCCACCCACTAAAACACCCAGTTTATTTTCAGGCAAATTGCTATCCAACTATGCCTTTCCCATCTTGTACTTTTGAGAATTTTCTTTAATCTGAGTATAAGACATATGTATCTCTACTGCATTTCATCTGATTAGATTCAGCCCAATGCTTTAGTCTACCAAGATTATTTTGAATCTTGACTCTCTGTCTTTAAAGAGACTAGCTCTTCTTCCCAGATGTGAAGTCCTCAGCAAATCTGATAAGTGTATCATCTGAGTCTTTATTTAGGTCATTGACAAAAGGTTTGAGAGCAATAGGACTACATGGATTGCTAGAGTATTCTGCTATAGATTTTCTACCAACTTAGTATGGACCTATTAACCGCTATTCTTTGAGTTTAATCTTTTAGCCAGATGTCAATCCTTCTAACTACAGAGCAATCTAATCTAATTTTCATAAAATAGCATGAAAATACTCTATTAGATGCTTAATTAAAATCCAGTATAGTCACACAAACAATATTTTCCCTATCATTTACTACAATAAGCCTATCAAAAATGTAAGCTAATAGAGCCAAATACAAAGTTCTACCACTGAGTTAAAAAAAAAAAATCAAGTCAACAAGCATTTATTAAGTTTCTACTATATGCCAGGCAGTGTGTTAAGCACTGGAGATATAATGAAGGGCAAAAACTGTCCTTGGTCTCCCGAAGTGTATAATCTTAAGGCAGATAACATGCAAACAAGATATAGGTGGCATAAATTGGACATAATCTAAAAAGGGAAAGCAATAGCATTTGGGGTATCAGGGAAAGCTCCCTTTAAAAGGTAAAATTTTAACTAGGACTTGAATGAAGTCTAGTGGTGGTGATAAGGAGGGAGGTAATTCTAGGACAGGTCATAAGAATATTTAAATCCAGAAGACCGAGTGTCTTGTGTAACGAACGGCAGGTAGATCTGTATTTGTACAAGGAGATAGAGCTAGCTAACCATTTAAATGCAGAAGATCTGAAGATTTTACGAGCCTCATTATGAGTTCATAATATGCCATGACAACAACAAAAAAGCTACTAACTTTGGCTGCATTGCAGATCAGAGCATGTAAATGAGAGCCATGATATTCCTGAAGAGTTATGCCCTCCATGAACGGGGCACAACTGGAAAAATGAGTTACATTATAGACAACACATTGATGACATTGGACATTGGATGCAGCAAAGTGTGTCTAGAGAAAAACATCTAAGCTAAACTATGTTATATGGAAGAGAGCTCAGTTTTGTTCCATCTTTAGGAGTGAGTGAATGCTGGAAGTTGTTTCAATATGTTAAACATAAAAGGTTCAAGAGACATCATTTCTATGTAATTATTTTATTAATTACACTAGCGATGATTTTTTTCTCAATAGTATTTTATTTTTCCAAATACAAAGGTAGTTTCCAATATTTATTTTTAAAGACTTTTTTTTGTTCCAAATATGTCTCCCTCTCTCCCTTCTCCCCCCCCCCTCCCCAAGACAGCAAGAAAGTTAATGTAGGTTAAACATATGCAATCCTTTTAGATATATTTCCATATTGCTACAGAAAAATCGGAACAAAGGGGGTGGGACCACAAGAAAGAAAAAGCAAACAAAGGTGAAAATGCTTCGATCCACATTCAGTCTCCATAGTTTTCTCTCTGGATGTGGATGGCATTTTCCATCCCAAATCCATTGTAATTGTCTTGGATCACTGAATTGCTGAGAAGAGCCAAGTCCATCATAGTTGATCATCTTATAATCTTGCTGTTACTGTGTACAATGTTCTTTTCTCCTGGTTCTGTTCACTTCACTCCCATGCTAGCAATAATTAATAAAAGGAGTCAATGACACTCTCAGATGCCAAACACCTTTCTTGGAATCCACTCAGTGCTTATATGCCCTTGGAAGAGTGGGTGTTCTTCAGGGTGGCAATCTGATTGGCTAACAAGTAATTCAAAAAAATGAGTATTAAAATGACAGGGGCACCAATTCAAATGAGGGGCTGGGAGACCTGACCTTGACACATCATTTACTTCCAAACCACCCCCAGCCTTGGAGGATCTAATCAAAGCATTTCACCCCACCCAAACCTGAATTAGAACACTTCCTCATTATCAGTAATGTCTTTCACTTGCCAGCTTGTGCTAATAGAGCAAAGCTTATACTGTGGTTCAGAACTTTATGTGGGGCATTATTATCAGTAAATCAAGATCACTATTAACAGTACATGATTGATTTGTATACTTGTTTTCTATGCTTATATATCCGGGGTCTTGTTAAAAAAATTCTCTTAAGAAGCGTGGCGAATGGAAAAAGTTTAAGAAACCCTGCAATAGAGAATAAGATTTCCGAAAGGAATAAATTCCATTTCTCCTCTATTATTAATTAGTTATTTAATACTCATTTCTCTCAAATATATGGAAAAGCCTAATTATTTGAGACATACATGAATAGAATGGGCTCCAAATAGAGACTTGAAAACCATTTCTCAAAGATATTATAGGGGAGATTTCTTCTGTGTTAGATGGATGACCTTTCCAGCTAAAACATTCTGTAATTCTGTAATCAGAAATTTTACATTCTTGTACAGCCTTCTCATCTACTCCTTTACCTTATGTTTTCATGCTTTAATTGCACCACATCCAGGTGGAAGACATTGCTTATATTGTTTTGTGTTCTGAAATCTTCTACATGCAGTTCTTTGTATATATTCAAGTGCTTAATAAATGTTTTTTCATTCATTCATTTATTTTTCATGCATGATTCCTGGAAGCTCAAAACCTGATTAACACATAGTCATTATAAGTATTTGGAGTTTCCCTGCCCTTCTCCCTCTGCTGGAAGCTTGTAGAGGTCAAATCCCTTCTTTTTCACTTTGTCCCAGCCCCAGGAAACCCTAGGATGGAATCAGAGAAGAATGGTACTGGAAAGACAATAAAGGAGGAGAAAATCTTCAAGTATTTTTCTACTCCCTTATTCCACCTGCTCTTCCAAATATGATTGTCAAACTCTCTTAGCATTAGCCTCCTTAGAAATGTTTTCAGCTTGCCTCCTTTCCTCATAAATGACCAGAGCCACTAATGTGCTCAGTTTCTGTGTCATAATGCTCAGAGCAGCTATTTTATTGGTATTCCTCTGAGAAGTGAGATAATTATACTTTTATTCTTATAGTACCTATGTGTGAGACTGGCTTTTCACTACTGGATGGAATAGAATTTAGTCTTTACTCTCAACTACTTTCAATTCAATTTCACAAATATTTATTCATTGTCTACTACATGCTGTGTTGTACTAAGCTCTGGGGAAACAAAGTCCATGAAACAGTGGGCTTCCATAAAATAATTTACATTGAGTATGTAAAAGGAAGCTGACAGATAAACCCAGTCCTTAAGGATGGAGTGTTCAGTATGTAGGATCCCAGATGTTCTGGAGCTGTTCATAGCTTGCTTACCGTGATGAAGATACGAACAATTGATTGGTTACCAAGCCAGAAGTAGGGGCGTTTAAAAGGCACCGGTCAGCTAGGGCCTTCCCCTTGGTCTTTTTCCTGCTTGGCTTTATGTGGCAATGGGGTAAGGCAAGAAGTCTCAGATTCTCCCCATCTGAAGCTGACTTTTGGTTTATGAATAGTTTCTTTGTGTTTATTCATTTCTTTTCTTCTTTCCTATTTAGATGAAATAGATTGAAAATGGCTGTGACTTTGTGAACTTCAAAAAATAATCAGAGTGAGTTTACTAGGGTCTAAAATTTAGGATTTGCTGGAAGCCAGAGGGTAAGGAGTAAAATCTTCCTTTGGGGAGGAGGAAAGAAAAGAGACAATCTGTATTAAATGACTTGTGAGGTCGCACAGCTAGTAAATGTCTGAGAGTAGATTTTTTTTTTGCTTAGGCAATTGGGGTTAAGTGACTTGCCCAGGATCACACAGCTAGGACGTATTCAGTGTCTGAGGGCACATTTGAACCTAGGTCCTCTGACTTCAGGGCTGGTGCTCTATCCACTACACCACCTAGCTGCCCCCTGAGAGTAGATTTGAACTGGGGTCTTCCTTACTCCAGGAATGGTGTTCCATCCACTGTACTACCTAGCTTCTCCAAGTGAAGTCTTTTTAAAAAATTTTATGGAATAAAACAAAATAGTTTAATAACACAGTACAATATGCAAAGCAAACAAAGGTGAAAATGCTTCAATCCACATTCAGTCTTCATAGTTTTCTCTCTGGATGCTGATGGCATTTTCCATCCCAAGTCTATTGGAATTGTCTCGGATCACTGCATTGCTGAGAAGAGCCAAGTCCATCATAGTTGATCATCTCATAATCTTGCCGTTACTGTGTACAATGTTCTCCTGGTTCTGCTCACTTCACTCCCATGCTAGCAATAATTAATAAAAGGAGTCGATGACACTCTCAGATGCCAAGCATCCCTCATGGAATCCGCTCAATGTTTATATGCCTTTGGAAGAGTGGGTGTTCCTTAGGGGGGGCAATCTGGTTGGTTAACAAGTAATTCAAGGAAATGAGTATTAAAATGACAGGGGCACCAATTCAAATGAGGAGCTACATCTACATGAAACTTCAAATCTACCATGCACAACTTACTATTTCTTTCAAATAATAAATAAATAAATAAATAAGTAAAATCATCATGTAAGTTTCTTTTTTCTTTTCAACTCCCCCCAGATGGCTACCATTATGCACAAATAGGTGTGTGTGTGTGTGTGTGTGTGTGTGTGTATAGTTTGGATGCAAATACTGTCTTTCCTCATATGTCCATAGTTAATTTGGGTATTGATAATAGTGAAAATAACATTTACTCAGAGTAATTCTTTTTTTAATTAATTTCTTAAATTAAATCTTAATTTTCAAAACATATGCAAGGATAATTTTTCAACATTAACCCTTGTAAAACCTTGCGTTCCAGTTTTTCCCCCTTCCTCCCACCCCCTTCTCCAGATGGCAAGTAATCCAATATATGTTAAACATGGTAGAAATTATGTGAAATCCAATATATGCATAGTTATACAATTATCTTTCTGCCCAAGAAAAATCAAATCAAAAAGAAAAAAAATGAGAAAGAAAATAAAATGCAAACAAACAACAACAAAAAGAGTGAAAATATTATGTTGTGATCTACACTCAGTTCCCACAGTCCTCTCTGTGGGTGTAGATGGCTTTGTCACAAGATCACTGGAACTGGCCTGAATCATCTCATTGTTGAAAAGAGCCACGTCCATCAGAACTGATCATCACATAATCTTGTTACTGTGTACAATGATCTCCTGGTTCTGCTCATCTCATTTAGCATAAGTTCATACAAGTCTCTCCAAGTCTTTCTGAATAATATTGATTGTTTCTTTTAGAAGAATAATATTCCATAACATTTTATATACTGTCACTTATTCTCCAACTGATGGGTATACTCAGAAATTCTTTTTTTTTTTTTTTTTTGCTGAGGCAGTTGAGGTTAAGTGACTTGCCCAGGGTCACACAGCTAGGAAGTGTTAAGTGTCTGAGTCGGAATTTGAACTCAAGTCCTCCTGACTTCAGGACTGGTGCTCTATCCACTGCGCCACCTAGTTGCCCCTCAGAGTCATTCTTAAAACAATATTGCTATTACTCTATACAGTGTTCTTTTGATTCTGCTCATTTCTTCATTATTTTATACAATTTTCTCATGTTTTTCTAAAATCATTGAATTCATTTCTTATAACATTAATTATATTATAATTTCTTATAACATTCATTATAATTATAATATGTAATATTATAACATAATATTAATTATAATTTCTTATAATTCTATTCCATCACAACCATGTACTATAACTTGTTCAGCCATTCCCCAATTGATGGGCATCCCTGCAATTTCCAGTTCTTTGCCAACATAAAGAGAACTACTATAAATAGGTTATAGGTTCTTTTTCTTTTTCCCTAATTATCTTTGGAAATAGACCAAGAAGTTGTATTACTGGGTCAAAGGGTATAAGTAGGTTAGTAACCCTTTGGGGGTAATTCCAGATTTCTTTCCAAAATGATTGGATCATTTCACAATTCCACCAACAGTGAATTAGCGTCCTGATTTTTCCATATTCCCTTCAACATTTGTTACTTTCCTCTTCTATCATAAAGGGTATAAAGGTGTAAAATAACCAGGTATAAAATGATATCTCAAGGTTGTTTTAATTAGCATTTTTCTAATCAACAATGATTTAGAAAAATTTTTAAATATGACTATAAATTGTTTTGATTTCATCAGAAAACTGACTGTATTTGAATATTTATCAATTGGGGAATGACTCATATATTTATAGATTTGACAAATTTTTTTATTATATTTTAGATGTCATTTTTTTTTGATAAACTGTCTATAAATTTCTTTCCATTTTCCTTCCAATCTTGCAACATTTCTTTTATTCACACAAAACCTTTTTAATGTAATTGAAATTATCCATTTTATATCTGATTTTGCTCTCTTTTTCTTATTTATTCCTAAATTATTTGTCTATACATAAGTCTGATAAGTAACATGTTCCTTGTTCTTCTAATTTTCTTGCAAAATCTTTCTTTATATCTGAGCCATGTATCCATTTTGACCTTATCTTGGTAAATAGTGTAGATTTTATTGTATGACCAGTTTCTGCCATATCATTTTCCAGTTTCTCCAACAATTTTTCCCAAATAATGAATTCTTATGCCAAAATCTAATCTTTATACTTGTCAAATACAAATTATACCAACTGATGTCTTAAATGACCTGTCCAACCCAGTCTAGCAGTAGCAGAGATACAGATTCATCACTCAACAACTATTCCACATTTGGAAGTGAACTTGGTTGGAGCAAATACTCTGAAGAAACTGGGTTGTCAGAATCTACTCTTCCCAGGAATTGAGAGGAAATAGGTTTACATCTTCATTGTAAATGTCACTTTGTGACAGCTAACAGATGCCAATTGATTTTATGGAAGTGGAGTGCTAATTATTGGCTGCTAAAAGTGATGGCTACACACACACACACACACACACACACACACACAGCCCAAGAATGAGGGATCAATCCAATATCATTAAAGAAAGATACCAGATTTCAGAAGAGTCTGGAAAAACTTATATAAACTGATGCTAAGTGAAGTAAGCAGAACCAAGAGAACATTGTATACAGTAACAACATTATGTGATGATCAACTCTGATGGACGAGGCTCTCTTCAAAAATGAGGAGATTCAAGGAAATTCCAATAGTCTTGTGATGGAAAGTGCTATCTGCATCCAGAGACAGAACTATAAAGAATAAATGTGGATCAAAGCATAGTATTTTCACCTTTCTTTAGTTGTTGTTATTTTTTATTTGTTTGGGTTCTTTTTTTTCCTTTTTCATGGTTTTTTTTTTTCCGTTTTGATCTTTTCTTCCTTCCTTCCTTCCTTCCTTCCTTCCTTTCTTTCTTTCTTTTTTTCTTTCTTCCTTCCTTCCTTCCTTCCTTCCTTCCTTCCTTCCTTCCTTCCTTCCTTCCTTCCTTCCTTCCTTCCTTCCTTCCTTCCTTCCTTCCTTCCTTCCTTCCTTCTTTCCTTCCTTCCTTCCTTCCTTCCTTCCTTCCTTCCTTCCTTCCTTCCTTCCTTCCTTCCTTCCTTCCTTCCTTTCTTTCTTTCTTTCTTTCTTTCTTTCTTTCTTTCTTTCTTTCTTTCTTTCTTTCTTTCTTTCTCTCTCTCTCTCTCTCTCTCTCTCTCTCTCTCTCTTTCTTTCTTTCTTTCTTTCTTTCTTTCTTTCTTTCTTTCTTTCTTTCTTTCTTTCTTTCTTTGCACAGCATGACTAACATGGAAATGTGTTTAGAAGAATTGCACATATTTAACCTTTATCAGATTGCTTACTATGTTAGGGAGGAGAGAAGGAGTAGAAAGATAAAAAAAAATTGGAATACGAGGTTTTGCAAAGGTTAATGTTGAAAACTATCTTTGCATGTATTTGGAAAAATAAAATACTATTTAAAACAAGAAAGTAAGAATAATTAACCCATTACATGTTAACATAAATAACATATTTTATTAAAAATAAGCACATATTTTTAAATATATTGAGAAGAGTGGCATTGTTTTATGTATTTTTATAAATCTTTTTAATACCAGTCTCAATAGAAGACAGTTGAATTCTCTTATTGCTTCTGTATTTGATCTGTTGTGATCCATTCTGGTTGAAGTATATGAAAAACAAAATCCTGATTCACACAAACATGTAGTTGGAAAGGGAGAATAAATAATAACTCAGTATTAATATGAAATTAGCTTGATCTCACAGAGACCCCAGAGATCTGTAGCTCATTCTTTGAGAACTGGTGATCTATAACAATAGTTTGCAAACTTTTGTTCTCAGTATCTTTATACTATTAAAAATTATTGAGCATCTGGCCAAAGAGTTTTGTTTATGTGGGTTATTTTGCCGTGTTTGCAAATTACATATTTGCAAATTTCTCGATATTTGCTGTGTTAGAAATAAAAACTAATTTTGAATTTGAAAACTTTCTCAAAGAGTTTCAGAGACTCCCAGGTTTCTCTGGAGTACATTTTAAGAACTGATCTGTAAGAATAAGCTTTCTAATTAGAACAAAAGGTTTGGCAGTTGTCAATGTTGTAAAATTACCCGTGCATACATCTGGTAAATAAAAACTATTTTAAAAAAAGAAGAAGAAGAAGAAGAAGCTTTCTGTCTGCTTTTTCTAACTCGGCCTTGGTTGGGGGAAGTAGGAAGGGAGGATGGAATTAGGGAGGCCCTTCAGGAAGGGGATGGGGAGAGGAGATCCCTGAAGGAGAAACACATGGCCAACAGCCTGTGCTTCCCCTTGACATCCCAAGAGGGAAATACTTAGACCTCAAATTTCTGGGCAATTTCTGTCTTTCTGTTTCCTGTTCTGAGCAGGGGTCAGAGATTAGCAATCCTGAGAATGACTGCTTCTAGTCTTGGGAGTTACTTTGTGGTAAACCTAAATTTGAAAGCTCCCAAATGCAAGAGTCAGACTCCATACCAGGCTCCCACAGGGAGACTTTCTTTCCAGCTGTCTTCTCAGGGAAGGTCAGAGGACCCTTTACAGCTGAAGGGAGCACTGGACCTTGGTACCTCTCTATGATGTTGCTGTGAATTCTTCAGTAGATGCAGATTCACAGGGATTGTGAGTGAAGAGTATATGTTAGGCAGTTTCTCCAGTTTGGAAATTGGTTTGGCTAACTGAGTGTTTTACATTTCTGGCATTTGTTAGATATACCCATGCGTCTTAGCATTTTTGATAATGAGTGAAATAGAAGTTATCCCATATGACACTCATGGAAAGGAAACTGGTTTTCATTTGGAGGAAACCCTAGCTATAAGATATGCTTAAACTTTGTTTTAGCGTTCCCCTCTAGTTTTAATCTGGTTTAGGGATAGAATGAGCTACAGAGAGAATTCAGCCCCTCTATGGTCAGTCCTTGGATTGAAACTCCTCCAAGTGAACCCATAGTTTTTGCTGGTCAAGGCAGACTGGGTTATGTGACTTGCCCAGGGCCATGGAGCTAGTAAGTGTCAAACCTGGGTCTTCCTCACTCCAGGCCCAGTTACCTACTGAGTCAGCTCACTGCTCCTATTATTGATTGCCTTTTTATATTGTATTTATTTCTTCAGGGCTTTGTACCAAATCTGAGAAGAATCAGCTAGTTAACTGGTTGACTTGAGTCCAAAAGAAAAAGAAGGGAATTCTGAATATTCTGGTACCTCCCTATTCTTCTACCGACTAAATCCTGACATAGTACAGGACCGTCCAGTAGAACTGGAAGTTATGGCCTGGAGAGAACACCCAGAGAGATTATTCCTGTTGGATCAAAGCTTGGCTTCTCCACCAGGGCGGGGAACTTCCCCTGGGATCCTCCTCTAATTGGCTTTAAGAAGTGATATATCCCTTTAGCCAAAACAGCTCAGAGAATAAATGCTCAGGAAGCCAGAGCCCATTCATGAAGTCTTTGAAGGTTTGAAGGGCGGAAAAAAAAAAATCATTCCAAGAACTAAAAACAAAAATGGATCAACAAATGTGAATTTCAAAGGGCATTGATAATAGATGTGAAGAAACCATTTGCACAGACACTGTTTCTGAACCATTTCATTACTTATATTTAAAATGTGATGTGGATCTTTCAGTAGGGAAGAGGTTCCACCACTTTAAGAAAAGTTCTCTGAGAAGCAGTTTTGAATGCAAGAGGGAAGGAGAGGAGAGGTTGATTAAGCAGAGTACAGCTAAGGAAATTCTTACAGCAAAAGAAGGAGCTTATTTATGCTTTAAAGGAAAGAGCACTGGGCCATCAAAGGATTATTTGTTTAGAGTTAGAAAAAATTATAACAGCATTTATCTGGAGGAATGGAATTTAAATGAAAAAATGGAAGAAAGAAATAGGAAAGAAGGGGGCTTACTAATATCTGATTGCAAACTATCAAACAAAGGCCCAGTCATCAAAACCACTGGCTAAAAAAAAAAAAATGAGAGGCCCATGAGAGGAAGTGATGTCATGGTAGCCTAGTGTTCAATTAATCTGACGACTCCTTTTACTCGGCTAAGTACTCACTCACTATGAGAGAAAAACACACAAGAAATTGTGGCAGAAATTTGATATAAACAATACCTGAAATCATATGCTAAGATAAAGTTGCAGATGGAGATGGATATTAATGGTCACGTCACCAAAAAATTAAGGAGCACCAAAAATATCTTTCAGTTCCATGAAGAGGAGAAAGATTTATGAACAAACAAAAGAAAGAGGATCACAGATAATAAAATGGATGGCTTTCATTATATACAATTGAAAAGTTTTAACACAAACAAGACCATAGTTAAAATTAGAAGGCAAAAAGGTAGGTTGCATCAAGTTTTTCTCAGAAAGGCCTCAAATCCGAGATGTAAAAGGAACCGATTAAAATTTATAAAAATAATTTACAAAAACAAAAGAGAAATGGTCAGAGGATATGAACAGATAATTTTTAAACAAAGAAATCCAAGCTATTCACATTCAACTAAAGCCTTCTGGCAGCTGTTTAGCCATAACAGTGGACTGGCAGTGGACTCTCCTGACTGAGCCCATGATGCCAGCTTCTGCTCTTCTCTATAAGCTCCTGCTCCTGGAGTCTTAATCTTGCACCATCCTAGGTGTGGCATCTCTGCTGGGAAGATTGCTCAGCTGGACTCCTTGGATCACGAGCTCTGGAATCCATCTTTGGTTATCTTCTCTGTTGCAGTCCTTGAAATTGCTTCTTATTGCAATCTCTGTGTCTCTGTCTCTATCTTTTTTTGTCTTTGTGTTTCTCTCTCTGTCTCTGTCTCTCTCTCTCTCTCATCTCTGTCTGTCTGCTTTTTTCCTCTATGTCTCCTCTTTCCTCCCTCCCTCTCAGTTCTTCAGATACTTAAGCATGTTTCTAGGCAAATATGAAAAATCTCTCCTTGTTATCTCTAGCCTCTAAGATACTGAAATCCCAGGATCCTTCTACCTTTCTACTCTCACTCATCTTATTTATTTCCACTTCACTGGAGCATCCTCTAAGGCTTTGTCCAGAAGTATCCTCTCTTCTCTCTCTAAACTCCTATCTTTCATCACTTCATCCACCACTCCTTGAGAGGACAGATTGATTGTTTTAGTCTTTGCATTCTCAGAACCTACATTTATACAACTTAAACTTCTGCATTCATATGTCCATAGCAAGAAGATCAATAGAGCCCAGAAACAGCTTATCAGCATTAATGAAAAAAAATTATCTCATCATTAAAAATTTCCTTTTTTCCCCAATTTTCTTTTATACAAACAAAATCAGTGCAGCTAAGATAAGAAAAGAAACTGCCAATTGAGAGAAAATATTGGCAGCAAATATCTCTAAGAGCCTAATATCCTATATATAGTCATACACATATAGGAGATTATGAGAAAGTAATACTACACATTGTATAGAAACATGTATATGTGTCCATACAGATGTGTCTATATATATATATATATATATATATATATATATATATATATATATATATATATATATATTTTTTTTTTTTTTTTTTTTTTAAAGAAAACCAATGACACTATGGTGATGTCTTGACTTGTAGATAAATCGAATTTAAATGAGGCAGAGTTGAACAGTCATTAGTCTCACTCTCTCTTCCAAAATCATTGAAGTCTAGTGGCAAGACAAAAGTCAGGGTGTTTGGGGATGGCCTGGGATACGGTGAATGATCTTCAGTGTCTGACCAAACTCTAAGTAGCCACAGGACCTATTTCAGATACATTCATGAAGGCCATTGGAGCAACTTGTTCTCATCTGCCCATTTCATTGGGAAAAATTTTCACATGCTTGGAGTATTCACCTCCCTAACTCACCAATGGTTTTGAGGCTTCTCAATTATCTTTGTCCTGGTTTAGTCCATTTGTTGAGACAGTGTGGCCACTGTACATGCTACAGCTTCTTAGAACCACAGATGAGAGCTGAGTGCCACGTGGACATCAGGGTGCATCAGCAGCCCTGAAGAGGTCCCAGCAAGCCCTCACACCAGAATACCTCATACCCTCTCTGTGTATATGTATGTGTATATGTATATGTGTGTATATGTACACACATACATAAGAGAGAGAGAAGGAGAGAATGAGAAAAAGAAAGAGACTGAGAGTGAGTGAGAAAGAGAGAGTGAGAATGAAAAAGAGAAAGTGAGAAGAGAGTGAGAGTGAGAAAGTGAGAGAGTAAAAGTGAAAAAGAAAGTGATGAGAGTGGGGGAAGAGGAGAAACATTTCAGACTAGAGCCCATTCCCCAATGGGAAAATAGTCCCAGGATATAAACAAATTCTTCTCAAAAGAAGGCCTATTAAGGAGAGTTCCAAACCTTATGGAAGATTATTACAAATCAACAAAAGGAGAAATGTGAACCAAAGTAATACCTAAATGCTAGTACCCTAAAATAACCTAATACCCCCAAATTTGGAAAAGACAACAAAAGATGGAAATAGTTAATGTTGTAGAAAGACAAGCAGAATATTATGTTGCTGGTGAAGCTGAAAAGTGGTCCAACCATTCTGAAAAATCACTTGAAATTGTGTTAAGAAAGTGATTGTGGTCATACCCTTTGATTCTGACATCCTATTTTTAGATAGTGAAGCCCAAAAAGATAGCCCCAAAAGCTCAAAGACATAAAGATAAGGCCCATATATACACAAATATTCACAGTAGAACTTCTTTTGGTAGAAAATAACTGGAAAGTAGATGTAATAGGTTGGGAAATGGTTAAATAAAATTTGATATATGAATACAATGGAATGTACCATAAGACATAAGTATGAAGAATTTAAGAAGCTATATAGGAGGACTTATAGGAACTGATGCAGAATAAAGTAAGTAAAACTAGACAAACAATATTCATAATGACTTAAAAAAGAACAAAAAAAAAACCCAAAACTGATTGTTGTGTGATAATAATAACTAAACAAACCCCCAAAGGAGGATTAAGAAAGTCTCTCTCTCCCCTCTCCATTGATGGAGCTGTGAACTGGCCCAATCATTCTGGAGAGCAAGTTGGAACTACACCCAAAGGGCAACCAAACTGTGCATGTCCTTTGATCCAGCCATACCACTACTAGGCCAGTATCCCAAAGACATCAAAAGAAAAGGGGGGGAAGGATCTATTTGTACAATAATATTTAAGGAGCTCTTTTTGTGGTGGCTAAGAATTGGAAATCAAAGGGATGCTCATCCACTGGGAATGGCTAAACAAGTTATGATACATGATTGCAATGGAAATCTACTGTGCTAGAAGAAATGACAGGCAGGATGGTTTCAGAAAAACCTGGAAAGACTTACGTGAACTGATGCTAAGTGAAGTGAACAGAATCAGAAGGATGGCATAGACAGCAAGAGCAATATCCACTTAATAAAGAACTATGAATGTCTTAGCTATTCTCAGCAATACAATGACCCTCTTAAAAAACTCATGATGAAGCATTCTATCTACCTCCAGAGAATTGCTTGAATACAGACTTAAACATGCTATTTGTCATTTTCTTTCTTTCATTCTTTTGGGTCCTCCTGGACCAAATGACTAATATGAAAATGTTTGCACATCTATACTGATTCCATCTCAAGGAGGGGAAAAGGAGGAAGGGATGGAATTTGGAACTAAATTAATAATAATAATAATAGCAGCTAACATTCACATATATTTTCCATTTTATCCTTACAACAATCCTGGGAGGAAGATACTGTTATCATCACAGATAACAGTGGTTAAATAAGTTGCCCACGATCACATAGCAAGTATCTGAAGCAAATTTAAACTGAGATATCCTGACTCCAAACCCATACAAACCTATCCACTACGCCTCCCAGTTGCCCACTGGAAAAGTCTAACACCTGAGAATCAGGTGAAAGGTAACACATCTGGAACATCTTGAGGCAGAAATAAGTGAAGGACATGGAGTATTCCCTAGAAATGTGGCAAGTGTGTCTGGAATAGCTGAAAAGTAGAATATAGAAACCACCTGAAATTTCCTATTTTACCATCATTTACAAGTTGCTAAACTTAATTGTTTCTTTGGTTGAAAATTTTCAAGTACTAAAAATGCCCTTTAAATTTTAGTGCCATGAGGCAAAGCCCCCGTCGGCTCATCCCAGTTACAACCCCTGAGTAAGATAAACATGCCAGGTGTAAACTGACTCTCATCTCATTGAAACATCACTAATTTGTCCTCGAGACTTGCCATATGTCAGTTCTCACTTAGTTGAGAAATCATCTTAACTGAATATTCTTAGCAGTCTTTCTCTTTTTTTCAATGACCACTAGTCTCTATAGCCAAATGGAGATGAAAAACCGACAGCAACACAATGAATGGTATAGAAGCCATAATATGAGAGAGACTCACAATTCACACAACTTGGGCAAATGGGCAATGGGTTTGAGGGCAGTCCCTCACAGAAGTCCGTTACTTTCCATTTACACAGTTTTTGTCTCTTTAAATACCTAGTTATTTATTAGTGTCTCCTCTATTAAATTAATCTATAAGCTCCTTAAGGGGCAGCCATCATGCTTTGGCTTCTCCTTGTATCCTCAGTCCTTAGCACAGGCCTGGCACATAGTAAATGATTCACAGATGCTTGTTGACTGATTGAATGAAAGGCTAACACATTGATCTGGGCCCAAGTTCTTGATACCCCAGGGCACCCAAGTTTATGTCCCATCAGCTCCCTATCTTAGATGCTATCAAGACATCAAGAGTCCCAAGCTAAATCACTTGACCCTGCTCTAAGTTTGTCTGGCTGAGAATAAGGTCAAGAAAACCAGATAAACAAAAACTGGAGCCTAATTTTATTCCCTGACCTCTTTTGCTCTAAAGGTAAAATATATATTTGCATATTCATGGAAAGTCTACAAAAATAAACTTTGCATCAAAATGTTCTTTCAGAGAGTAGAAACTAAGGATCTTATATCAAGCTGAAGTTTGCTTCACCAGCATTTTTATTTATCTCTCTTCATACTAATATTATTTTTAGAACTTAAAACTAGTCTGGAAGGCTCAGAAGGAAGAAAGAAAAGGGACAGGGCATTGGAGAGCCCAAAGTGCTGTGATGTGGGATGTTATTCTTGAGTTTGCTTTGATAAGTGATTCAGTCCCTGGCAAATAATGAAGTGTTATTACAATTCAAGCTAAATGAGGTCTATTGTCTGAGCCCCAGTGATTTCTAATCAAACTGGACAGTTTCTCGGAACAGCACTGGATGGGAAACTGGGTTCTTTTTGAAGACCCAACGGTCAAGTCTGCGAGCCTCTCCCTCCAGCAGGATCCCTCCATGATCCGAAGGCTTGACAAGCACCAGGGAAAAGTGCCAGTTCCTTCATCTGCTTCCTTTTCTCCTGCCCCCATCCCAGGCCCCAGAACTGTGCTGGAGACATGCTTCCCTAGTTTGGTGGAGAACTCCTGTTTCCAACTGAAAGGGATGGCTCCAAGTGAAGGATGGGCCAAGTCCCTTGTTTTTCTTCTGGGATTGTTTTTCCTCAAAGAGATTTCTTTGTCACTGTTGGGGTTAAGCGATGTCACCAAAGAAGGAAAGAACAGGCAGACTTGGGAATGTTCTTTCTATTCACTTCTGAACTCTCCTGACCTATCCCATGAGAAACCCTGAGAGGAGGGAAATTTTAGGAAAAATCATTTGGGGAATGTTTCCTTTTGTTGTTGGGTTGGAGCAGTGTGGGTCTGGTTGGTTCTAGGGTCAAAGATTCATGACCTTCTTGGGTAGTCTGGGGAAGCCTATGGACCCCATCTCAGAATAAGATTTTTAAATTCATAAAACAAATGCGTAGGCTTGCAAACAAAATCAATTAGATCATAATACACTTATCAAAACATTTTTTAAAAATTTATGGATTCCAGCTTAAGAAAACCTCTACTCTAAAATGTCATTTCTTCAAATGGGATCTTGGGAATTAGCATGAATTGATGCAAATTGAAATAAGCAGACCCAAAAGAACAATATACACAAAGACAATGATATATATGAGGGAAAAATCAATAAAAGAAAGCCTGAATAATTTAAAAGCTAATAATGCTTTAGAGGATAGATGAGATGTTTCCCTCTACTAATAAAGAGCTGGGGGACTCTTCACTGCACCAGGTATTTTTGCTTAACTGTTTTTGAGTTACAAGGGGACTCTTTCTTAAAGAGTTGGGAGTGAGGAAGATAATTTGTATTAATGACAGTGATGTGACAATAAATGTCATCCATGAGAGATTTTAAAAGCAAAGGATGAAAAGAAATTTTAAAATCTCTTTTTCATACAGGTTTTTTGAGAAATTCTACAGGTCCCTGACTTTTATTTGTTTCATTTTTTTTTCTTTACCCAGAGTCACCCAGATAATAAGTGTTAAGTGTCAGAGACCACATTTGAACTTAGGTTGTCTTGCCTCCAGAGCCATTGTCCTATCCACTGTGCTTTCTAGCTAACCCAATTCATTTCCTCTTGCTGGCTTTTGGAGAGGAGGATAAGAAGTTAGATGGGATATAGATCAGCATGCCTGATGAGCAGTCCTTGATCATTTTAAGCTTATATATTGAAGATTATAAATTGAAAACCAAAGTTCACAATCTCTAGGATCTAAATATAGATCAAAAACTTAAAGATAACCCAAAATACATCTAGTTCAATCCTAGGTTTTTTTAAGATTCCAAGTGCCTGGCACATAGTAGGTACCTAATAGAAGGACTAGAATTTAAGAATTTCTTAAAGGACCAAGATATATCCATTTACCCAGTGATTTCCTCCCTCTCCCCAAATAAAGTAAAGAAAATAGAGGTGATAGAATGAATATTTTTATTTTAGATTTCTTTCTTTCTTTCTTTCTTTCTTTCTTTCTTTCTTTCTTTCTTTCTTTCTTTCTTTCTTTCTTTCTTTCTTTCTTTCTTTCTTTCTTTCTTTCTTTCTTTCTTTCCTTCCTTCTTTCCTTCTTTCCTCCTTTCTTTCCTCCTTTCCTCCTTTCTTTCCTCCTTTCCTTCTTTCTTTCTTTCTTTCTTTCTTTCTTTCTTTCTTTCTTTCTTTCTTTCTTTCTTTCTTTCTTTCTTTCTTTCTTTCTTTCTTTCTTTCTTTCTTTCTTTCTTTCTTTCTTTCTTTCTTTCTTTCTTTCTTTCTTTCTTTCTTTCTTTCTTTCTTTCTTTCTTTCTTTCTTTCTTTCTTTCTTTCTTTCTTGCTTGCTTGCTTGCTTGCTTGCTTGCTTGCTTGCAATTGGGGTTAAGTGACTTGCCCCAGGGTCACACAGCTAGGAAGTTTTAAGTCTCTAAGACCAAATTTGAATTCAGGTCCTCCAGACTTCAGGGCTGGTGCTCTATCCACTGCACCACCTAGCTGCCCCTAGATTTTCTTTCAATTTAATTTTTAAATTTTAATTATTTAACTTATATTAGATTTTAAAACATTTTATATTTTAAATTTTAAAACATTTTATATTTTATTTTAAATTAAAATTTTAATTCTAATTATTTGTTTTCAAAGTATATTGACAAAGCAGGAAAAATTATAGTAAAATATGATAAAATTATTTTTAAAAATAATCTATTATTGTTCTATTTATGTTCCTGGAATATTTTTGGAAGGGGATGGAAGTAGCAGGTGAGAGTGAGGAAGATAGATCAATAGCAGCTGAAATTAATGCTACCCCATTAAGATGGACTTTTGAAGACAAAACAGGAGTTTTTACTCCTTTTATAGTTGAAAAAATCCCCATCAATCTGTGGGGAAGAGACATTTTATAACAATTAGGATTAAAAAATGAGTACTTCGGTTTTTTGGGCATGGCTATTGTTGAAGGCCTGACAACACTTTCACCTGTTCCTATCCAATGGAAAACTGATACACCAGTGTGGATAGAACAGTGGCCCTTAGGTAGAGATAAAATTCAGGCCTTATTAGATATAGTACAGGAGCAACTTGACCAAGGACACTTACAATCTTTTCTAAGTCCTTGTAATTCCCCAGTATTTGTTGTAAGAAAGAAATCTGGAAAATGGAGGACGTTGACTGATTTGAGAAAGATAAATAAACAGATGGAAACTACGGGGACTCTTCAGCCTGGACTTCCATCTCCTACTCAGTTGCCTAGAGAATGGCCTCTGTGGGTTATAGACATTAAGGATTGTTTCTATTCTATCCCTCTAGATAAGGAGACTATGAAAAGATTTGCTTTTTCAGTTCCCAGCATTAACTTAGCTGAGTCTTATAAAAGATATGAATGGACAGTTTTGCCACGGGGAATGAAAAATGTTGCTGCTGCTCTTACTCCAGTAAGAAAAACTTTTCCAAAAGTTATGTTATTACATTACATGGATAATATATTGGGATGTACACCTGAGGAGCAAATGTTAGAAGCATGTCTACAAAAGACCATGGAAACACTAAGCAACTACAAATTGCACATAGCTCCAGAAAAGATTCAAAGACATGCTCCTTTTCAATATTTAGGATATGAAGTATATCCTAAGGTGCTTACAGTACAAAAACTCTCCTTAAGAACAGAGAAGCTAAACACCTTAAATGACTTTCAGAAATTGATAGGAGATATTCAATGGATGCATCCAGTGTTAGGCTTGACTACTTATCAATTACAACCATTAGATGACACTTTAAGGGGAGACAGTGCTTTAAATTTGCTTACAAAAGAAGCTCAAGAGGCTTTGAGAGAAGTTGAACTGACTTTATCCAATGTGGTTGAAAGAATCACTCAGAAACCCTTGGAAATATCAGTTTTTGCTACACAAGAGGCACCCACAGCAGTCCTTCATCAAGGAGACAGTGTGATAGAATGAGTGAATCTCACAACACAAAGCCTCCCTGCACAACCAGAACAAAGCCTTACTCCTTTCCCAGTGCTTGTGGCTAGAATTTTATTAAAGGCCATTAAGCAAGCAGTACAATTATCTGGGATAAGACCTGACAAGATATATACCTTTTATACTAATGCACAAGTTAATGTGTGCTTTTAAACCATCCCAGAGTGGCAAATTTTATTAGCCATGGCTCCAAATTTTACACACGGGTCTCCATTAAAGATAACCAGACTATTACATAATTGGCAATGGATTCTTGAAGAAAAGGTTTCTAAAGTTCCTCTTAAAGGACCAACTATCTTTACAGATGTATCCAAACATAATATTTGTGCTATATACTCTCGTGACTTAACTGTAAAGAGAGTAGTCAGAACTCCTTTTCAGTCCCCTCAGCAGAATGAATTGTATGCAATTATTCTAGCTCTTACTTATTATCCAGGAGGTATAAATATAATATCTGATTCGGCCTATTTAATAGGTGAGGTACAAAGAATTGCCACAGCCCAAATACAATTTGTTGCTTCCAATATATATCAGCTCTTTAAGGAACTTCAAGAGCAAGTGAGAAAGCATCCAGGTAAGAGTTATATTTTGCATGTCCACTCTCATAGTGGACTTCCAGGTCCTATTTTTGATAGTAATTCAAAGGCAGATAGCCTTCTAATCATGTTAGCCAATACTCCTTTATTTCAAGAAGCCCAAGAATCTCATTTTAAATATCATCAGGCTGCTTGAGCTTTATGTTTACAATTTGGAATAACAAGAGAGGAAGCTAAGAGCATAGTAAAAGCCAGTACAGCTTGCCTTCCTTTCCATGCTCCTACACTGCCTCCAGGGAAGAACCCTCATGGTTTGAGACCTAATGAAATTTGAAAAATGGATATAACCTATTATAAATCTTTTGGTCATCTGTCTTTTATCCATGTTGTGATAGACATTTTTCAGGATTCACTTTTGCAATACCAGCAGCAAAAGAGTCAGCCTGAGTAGTCACTGAATTCCTTATACAAGCATTTGCAATTATGGGTGTGCCTCAAGCAATAAAAACAGACAATGGACCTGCATATACTTCTAAATATTTTGCATACTTTTGTGCACAGTATAAGATTTTACACACCCCTGGAATGACTTTTAATCCTCAAGGACAGTAGAGAGGAGAAGCAGAGACATTAAGATACTCCTCCAAAAACAAAAGAAAGGGGGAGCCACAGTAACCCTAATTTCTAAATATAGCTCTTTATACTATTAACTTCTTGATTTTTGACAAATATGCATTGGCTCCAGCAGACAGGATTTATAACCCACCAGAAGGGCAGTGTCCAGTGTGAGCAGCTCCACTACCTTTAGATAATTGCCAGGTGATGTAGAGAGACCCAGAAAGTGGTGAATGGAAGGGACCAGATAGGTTAACTGCTTAGGGGAGAGGGTTTGCTTGTATCTCCACAGATGGAGAAGGAATCAGATGGGTGCCAATGAGCCATAATCACCTTGTCCATCAGAGAGAGAGAAGGAGCAAACCCTTGAAATGAAAGAGACCCAAGAAACATTGGGGGGGTTCTGTTGCTGACTGTGCCCACCACTGAAAGTGCATGGCAGTTAAGGCGTTTGACTCATGGATGTAAAAAATTGTTAGACTTCAAAACCCTCAGGAATCATTGGATTCTCTGAGACATGATAAGATTGTTGTAGGACTTGAAAACCCTCAGGAATCATTGGATTTTCTGAGAAATGATAAGACTGTTGCAGGACTTCAAAAACTTTCAGTGATCATTGGATTCCCTGACATGTGAAGCAATGGATAATAGATTGGTTTTGGACTAGCTCTTGGATGCTGAAGAAGGCGTATGTGTGACTGTTTACATACCCTCCTTCTAGGACTTCTGGAAATCTTTTACAAGACCATGTTAATTCATATTGTTTGTCATATGACTATTTGCATTTACAATTCCTGTTTGTTACACCTCAACGAGCCTGCACTGACTGTGGGGAGAGTCATCACTAATAGCCTGTGTGTCATGTTATGTGATGGAATATGATTGTTCTGTAAGAAACAATCAGGAGCATGATGTCAGAGAGGCCTGGAGAGACTTATATGAACTGATGCTTAGTGAAGTGAGCTTAATCAGGAGATAAATGTACATGGTGCAACTAGAAGATTATATAATGATCAATTCTGCTAAACATGGCTGTCATCAATAATGAGGTGATTCAGACCAGTTCCAATGGTTTTATGATGCAGAAAGCCATCTGCATCCAGAGAGGACTGTGGATGCCAACATAGTATTTTTTTTTCCTGAGGCTGGGATTAAGTGACTTGCCCAGGGTCATAAAACTAGGAAGTGTTAAGTGTCTGAGATCAGATTTGAACTCGGGTCCTCCTGAATTCAAGGCCAGTGCTCTATCCACTGCACCACCTAGCTGCCCCCCAACATAGTATTTTCAATCTTTTTTGTTTTCTTTCTCATTTTTTTCTTTTTTTATCTGATTTTTCTTCTGTGGCATGATATTTGTGGAAATATGTATAGAGGAATTGCACACGTTTAACATATTGGATTACTTGCCCAACTTTGGGAAGGGGTGGGGAGAAGGGAGAGGAAAAATTAGAACATAGGGTTTTTGAGGGGTGAATGTCAAAAATTTTATATATATATATATATATATATATATATATATATATATGTACATATATATATATAAAATTTAAAAAAATAATTAAATATTTTATTATTTAATAATATTAATATTAAACAAATATTAATTAATTAAATAAAATTTTAAAAAGAAAACAGCAAGCAAATTTTGCATTTATTAAGTATTTTATGTATCAGATTGTTAAAAAAATACCTTCCTATCTGCATTTTTCCAGACTCCAGCCTTTTCCTTCACTCTCAGGAGTTATTGGCATAGCATCTTTTTCCATTACTGCATCAACAAATGGACAAATGCCAATTTGCAGAAGCTAACCAACTAAGTACCTTCACTGCAAAGTCTGGTGTATTTTATATTTTTTGAATGAGATCAAGAAGGGACTGGGGATAAAGCTATTCTTATTGGTAGAATCCAGGCCTCTGGGTTAGAGCTTATGCTCACTCAGGGCTTTCTTCTCACACATTTTTGTCATAAAGGTGAGAGCCTTTTTATTTCAAGTCACCTGAGGATTTATTCACCTCTGCCCACAGCAGTTAAAATGAACTCTTCAAAGAAAAGATGAGGCAGATTGTAATCAACTGTACATGCCAGAGGCATTTTTATCTTCTAAGATTAGGGACCCAGGGGAATTTATTGAGTAAGATGACATGGTCTGACTTGTGCTTTAAGAAAAATCATGTTGGCAACAGCCATAAGAATGGATTGGAGTGCTCAGAAACTTTAGGCAGGGAGACCAATTAGTCGGGTTTTACACTAGTGTAGAGCCTAGTTTCTTAAATTGTGTGTCACCAGCCTATATGGGGTCTCGAACAGAATATGAGGATCATGAAATTATTATGTATTATGGGTAAATGTTTGATATGTATACTATTTTACATACTTATATACCTGGGCTCTTGTAAAAATTTATTTTTTTTTTTTTTAACACTGAAGCCCTTCCTTTTTTAAAATTCTTTTTTAAAAAATATATTTCATTTACCAGCCCTGAAGTCAGGAGGAGTTCAAATCTGGTCTCAGACACTTAATACTTCCCAGCTGTGTGACCTTGAGCAAGTCACTTAACCCCAATTGGCTCAGAAAAAAAAAAAAAAGATAAAAATATATTTCATTTAAAGAAACAGAATAAGAAAAAAAAATACAAATAAGAAAAAAAAAACAATTGTTATGTGCCCAGCAGAACATCAAAGAGGATTCAAAATATATATCAACAAATAGAAATTCAAGAAAGTATGTGTATATATATATATATATATATGTAGATATATATATATATATATCAGTAGAAGAAATTACATTCTAAATTTCCATCTTTACTTCCTTGTAAATTGTTCTTTTGTTCTCTGCTGTGCACTTTTTTAATGTTATTCTTCCCTGCCACTTTCATCTCCCACTCCTATCCCCAAGCAGGCTATGATTAAGAAAGGACATATTTGTGCATATTTATGTAAATACATACATCCACATATCTACACACACACACACACACACACACACACATATCTTACCTATCCCCGATGACTCTTTGCTTTTAATTCTGCTCCTAAATTGCCTTTACTTACTTACTTAACTTTCCCCATCTCTCCTTTGGCTTCTTCCCATACCCTTTGCTTCTTCCCATACCCTTTGCTTCCCTGTCTTCCCATCCTTCCCCCTTTATTTCTTTATAGATTTTTGGAGGGTGCTATACCCTTCAAGGTATATATATATATATATATATATATATATAGAGAGAGAGAGAGAGAGAGATTCTTCTTTCCTCTTATGTTCTATCCAGTACAATTTTCTTGGACAATTTCTTGAATTATTGTATCAAGATCCTTTTTGTTGTCAGAATTTTCAGGCAATCCAATTATTTTTATATTTTCTCCTCTTGATCTGGTCTCCACTTTTTCATTCTTTAGAATCTGTTTTGTTATTTCTTGATCTCTTCTTGCTTCACTGGCTTCCCCTTGCCCAATTCTAATTTTCAGAGTTATTTTCATTTTTGAGACCTTTATCTTCTTTTCTAATTTGTTAACTTTTTTTTCATAATCTTGTTTTTCTTGGATGGTTTGTTATTGGGTTTTTTTTGTTTGTTTGTTTGTTTTGTTTTAATTTTTCCTCAATGTCTTTCATTTGATTTTTAAAATCTTTTTTTGAATTCATCTATCAATTCTCTGTGGGTAGGGAGCCATTTAACTTTACGCTTTGAGGTAGAAACTGTTTTTACTTCAGTGTCCTCCTCTGAAGATGAACCCCAGTATTCCCTTCTACAATTAGCTTCTTTATTCTTTGCTAGTTCATTTTATTTTTAATAAGAGGAATTAGTGTAAGACCTCTAATCTTGGGATGAGGGGGAGTATTGTGTCTCAAGCTTCCCTTTAGCTCTCCACTCTGACCAGGAACCCTAAACCAAAACCTGCACTTTCCAGCAAGTGCACAAAGTCAGCAGTGTCCCAGGCATCCCTCTCTTCCCTCTCTTCCCAACTCCAGTGCTGATTCCTTCTCGTCCAGGGCCATGTCACAGCAGCACAGCTGGGCCTGGCCTTCCCAATCAGCAGAGGTTCCCTCGGTCTTCCCAGATTCAAACTCCCCACTCCATATACATATCTGTCTCATCACCTTCAGAACTTCCCCCATCTTCTTGATTTATAGGTTCCCCACCTTTGATTCTCTATTAATTGGATAGTACAGAAGTTATAGGACATAAATCTCCACCTTTCATTACACAACCAGTGTAGGACTACATTCTTTTGGGAGAAAATAACCTCCACCCTTGATTATTCCTTGATGTCCTAGTGAGTTTTAGTTTTCCAATTTAAATTTCATTTCTCCAATTTAATTTTCATAACTGTGGGGAAAATGCCTATCCCTTCCTCACAATCAGTTTAGTGTTTTTTTCTTTTGATCACCTAATTATACAGTAATTTATATGATTATCAGTCTGTCATTTTGATTGAATGAAACAATGGCTATAAATCCCTAATGATCCTTGCTGTGATCTGGTTTTTTCTACTGTCAACACATTACCTTTTTTTTTTTTTTTTAAACAACTCATGTCCAAATATATATATCACTGGGATTTAAAAAATTTTTAATAGCTTTTCAAAATTTTCAAAATACATGCAGTTTTTTTTCAATTTTTTTATTAATTGTTTTAATTTTTCTGGTTATATACATATACAGTTTTTAAATGCACATTTCTTTATGAATCATGTTAGGAGCAAAGATAGTTTTTTTCAGCATTCACTCTTGTAACAATTTCTTTCTTTCTTTCTTTTTTTTTTTTCTTGTAACAATTTCTTAGAGAAAAAGGTATCACAAGTGGAAAAAGTTTAAGAAGCCCTGGTCTAGAGAAGAGATTTTTTTAAATGAAGGTCTAAAATTATTTTTACATGTAATTGGAAAAAAACAAAATATTTTTTAAAAAGGAAGTAAACAGCAAAACAACTGTTTGGACATGTATACATATATTGTATTTAATTTATACTTTAACATATTTAACATGTATTGGTCAATCTGCCATCTGGGGGGAAAAGGAGGGGAAAAATTAGAACAAAAAGTTTGGCAATTGTCAATGTTGTAAAATTACCCATGCATATATCTGGTAAATAAAAACTATTAAAATTAAAAAAAAAAAGAAGTACAAAATTTGGCAACTCATTCTATATGTGGGGTAAGATTAACAACTCAACATGCTATGGGATACATAGCTCCTCTTTGAGTTCATGTGGCACATTCCTGCTGCCTGAATATATCTACTACAATGCAAAAAATTATAAAGACAAAAACTTAAGTTTTATTATGCTTAAGTGCAGATTCAGGGGTTGAAAAAAATAACCCTGAGCAAAGATTAAGATCATAAAAAGGTTTTTATAGACAAAATTACATCAGAGAGTTAGAGAAATAAATTCTTTTATATAATTACAATCTCAAAAAATCTTTTAGGCCATAAAAGTTTTTTAAAAATTCATAATCCTATAATTCCTTTAAAAAGTCATAAAAGCTGAATAAATTTAGTTAAATAGGATCATGATCTCATACATGCCCTAAGGAAATAAACTTAGTTAAATAGATTTGATAGGTAAACTAAAATCAGGTTGTAGATTAAATTACATATAGAAGGCTCACAATAGACTGGTTGAAAGGGAAGATTACATACCTACAGAGCCCACATCAGGAGAATCTTTCTAAATGTGGTAAATCAATTTACTTCAGAATGACTTGACTCCCTTATTGGTTTCTAATCTGAGGAATGTTTGAGACCTTAAGTAAATTTTTTCATCCCATGGAATAAGTTTCAGACAGTTCAATAACCTCCTAACTAGAAGAAATGAATAATAAAAATCAATAAAAAGAAATCAAAGATGAAAAATTACCAGAATGACATCAATCTTTCCCCCAAGATTGCAAGCCTAGATGACTCAACAATAATAAATGTTAAATATTTTGCCGAAATTTGAAGATATTAAACATCAGTACCAAGATTCAAATCCAGAATTTCTGACTACAATATCAAGAGCTCTTTCCACCTTGCCAGGCTACCTTTCTTCCACTGGGATGCCTTGGAAAGCTCTTATGAAAGAGGTCCTACATACGAGCAAGCTCTTGAACCAAACATGCTTCATGCATTTTTTTTTTTTTTTTTTTGTCTCCAGAAGTACATTCTTGAAACAATTGGCACTTTTAGGCTATAGGACATAAGTCCAGGTTCTCTGAGTCCTCTGAGACACTTATTTTTTGCACTGGATTCATTTTGTCTAGTTATCAAAGTGTTTTCTTACATATTATTTCATCTGACTTATTTAGAATTTCATGAGCTTAATATACTTCATCTTGCTAAGAGATACAGAAAGACTAAAAAAGGAGAGGAATTGGTCTGAAAGTTCCATTCTAAAGTCAATCTAAAAGTAGAAATGTCATTTCAAATTTCCAATCTAAAAGATTTAGAACAGGAAAGAGATATCAGAGCCCAGTTCATTTTAAACCTGTGTAACTTGGTAGGTCAAATCTAATAGGCTCCAAGAAGAAAACTGGAGTAATTGAGGTAATAGGACTTGGATCATGTCCAGATCACCTAGGATGGAGGTACCTAAATGGGAAACACTAGTAACCTATTTCTGGGAGATGGGAGGTGAGGTACATTTGTGGACATTTTGGATTGTCCAAGGGTTAGGAGCAGCCTCCTTTTTACTGGATGCATAGTCAGAATTGGCTGCATCTTTTTTTTTTTTTTTTTAATTGAAGCTTTTTAATTTCACAACATATTCATGGATAATTTTCAACACTCACCCTTGCAAAGCCTTGTGTTCCAAATTTTTTCCCTCTCTTCCTTCCACCTCCTCCCCTAGATGGCAAGTAATCCAATATATGTTAAACATGTGCAATTCTTCTATACATATTTCCACAATTATCAGGTTAGTTAAGAAAAATCAGATCAAAAAGGAAAAAAAATGAAAAAGAAAATAAAATGCAAGCAAACAAAAAGAGTGAAAATGCTATGTGGTGATCCACACTCAGTTCCCATAGTCCTCTCTGGTGCAGATGGCTCTCCCCATCACCATTGGAATTGGCCTAAATCATCTCATTGTTGAAAAGAGCACAAGTGATATTATCTGTTTTACATATACTGTTTTTAATAGTTTTCAAAACTGATTTGGGGCAGTTTCTTCTCTGATCTTGTCTTCCTGGACAGTTGGCATTGGATCTGATCTTAATAGGATTATCAGAAGGAGAGGGAAAAGCTTGGAGGGGGGGAACACTACCCCATCTAGTCTAGAAAGGCTGTTTGCAGAGGCTGGATCTGAAAAGCATCTGATTTTCTACTCACTTCTGCTCCTGTAGAACAAGTGTTGTTGTTATTGTTCTAGTAAATTCAGTCAGTTCTGACTCTTCATGACCCCGTTTGGAGTTTTCTTGGCAAAGTTATCCCTTCTTTGGCACATTTTACAGGTAAGATAACTGAGCAAACAGGATGAAGTGACTTGGCCAGGCTCACACAACTCTCTAAGGCCAGATTTGAATTGAGGTTTTCCTGCCTCCAGGCCCTGTACTTTATCCACTTCACTGCCCTGACAAGTTGTGAAGACAAAGGGATAAAAAGGCTGGGTGATCTCCAACTGCTTCTCCCTCTGGTGGTCCAGATCTCTTCTATGAGGTGGAGTAAGTCTTCATTAAGGACTCCCCATGGCAGATTATTACTCCTTTCTTGTGGCTGACAGAGCTCCTTTCTCCTGTGATACCTAGTGCTACACAGATCATCAGGATAACTTTTTCCTTGCAAGAGAATGATGCATGTGACTGAAGAGACAGACCTCCAAGCTGACTTTGAGGGCCACCCTTCCCCTTAAGCTGATACAGTTGACTTTCCATAGAGCTAAAGGGAGGAATTATTTTCACCTGGGTCAAAAACAGTGAAGGAATGAATGGTATAAGGCGCCGTACAGAAGATGTTCTTTTTGTGTTAGCAGTTACGGAAAGGACGACACTCTCAAAGTGGTTTCAGGTGTTGGGAGGTGGGGAACTGGTTCCCTCCCTGGATTAGAATTCCTCAATATTGGGAGTTGGGGACAATAACCTGGACATGGTTGGTTGCACAGCAGCCTCAGTCTGCTGGAAGACTTAGAGACTAGTTACAAACAGCTCTGTGAGGTAGGTGCTGCTATTATTCCTGGTTATTTTTATTATTACTAACATAAGTATTTATTATCACTGTTGATAAGCTCTATAGGAGTAGAAAAGGTAAGGCTTCTTCCTTTAGGAAGGGAGACTACATAGAAAAATTAGGTCTGTTTGGAGCACGGTGGACCCTAAAAGAAGGGAAAGACCTCCTCAGTTACAGCTTTGCCAAAGATAAACCTTTCAAGAGGAGATGCTCAGTGTAAAGGTTCAGCCAAGTCAATATATTTTCTAATCAGTTATTTTAATCAAGGAAAAACATCATTTCCCTGGTAATTTGCCAGTTACAGATATGCTAATCTGTGGCAAACTCTTCCCCTTGGGAGGAAGCAGAATTAAATATTTCTGCTACCTGTCTCTCAAAAAGACCCTACAAATCAGGCTGAAAGGTTACTCCATAACCCAGTAGACCTTATAATGATAGAGCCCATAAGAGAGCGGTTTAGTTTAGTGGGCATCAGTTAATTAGTACCACCACTGAGTAAAAACAAGCAACCCAGCAGATCACTTGGGTCACTTTTATACCAAGGACGCATCACTATTGCAAATGTTAGGAAATTCTAAAAATAAATTAATGAACTCTCTCCGGTCTCTTTAACAACAATAAACAACAAATCAACCTCTTCTGGAAATGGGAATTCAGAGAAGCGCTTCTATATTTTGCTTGTCCAAAAGTTGTGGTTGTTGTTTTCTGCCCTTCATTCTCAAGAGGACCGTGACATCAGGGAGGTGATGCTAAGACAAACAAATGGATTGGATTTAAGTGAGGAAGGATTGGACAAAGTCTCCTGTCTCCCTTTCCCCTCTACAGCCCTTGGGGTCCAGTGACAAGATACAGATCAGGACACCTCTGCCCGTCCAAATTGTATCTGGAGTACTGTGTGTGCCTCATAGTTTAGAAAGGATGTTGATAAGCTGGAGTTTATCCATGAGAAGACAGAAAAATTGTGGAGGGACCTGAATCCAGGAAATATGAGGAGCAGTTGAAGGAACTGGATGTGCTTAACCTGGAATACAGAAGGATTTGGAGGGTAGTGTCAGTGAGTAAAAACAGACAGCAGAACTGGCTTCAAGAACTTGAAAGGTCAGATGGAAGAGGGATAATACTTGTTCTACTTAGCTTCAAAAGAATCTAGGTGGTTGATATTAGCCTAATTTGTTTTGAATGCCTTATCCACTGAGACTCTGTAGCTTTAAAAGCCAAATAAAATCTTGGTACTGAAGCAGTGTTGTGCTAGCAATTTCAAAAGTCAATTGAGAAATGTCTTCCTGTGACATCAGTTGGAAAAAAAATATGGCTTAATAGGAAGTTCCCCTATGATGAATCTATGGAGAATACAAAAAGAAGGTGAGGATGAACCTTTGTCTTATGAGTACCTGTCTTAAGTAATATTTTATAAGGAAATCTTTTAAAGACAAATTTATAAAAGAGAATCCTTGGGTAAAGTTTTAAAAAATCTATTTTCTGTAATTATACAAGAGAAAACAAAGAGAAAAAAACAGAAATATTAAAATGGTTTAGAAAAAACACTAATTATTTGGAGTGATGTGAGATAGTATGAACATATATAAGTATATATAGTCCCTGCCCCAGGTAAACTTGGCAGTCTCCCTATAATACCATATGTTGTGTATGTGGAGAGAAATATGATTCTTGAACAGATAAAAGACTTGGGGTAAAGTAGGGAAAAGGAGAGAGATATGGACAGCTAGGTGTTACTTGATTTGAGAAATATATTTGCTTATTAATGGTGATTGGCTTTTGTATAATAAGCTCACTGGAGTGAAAAGCTAAGCTGCAGAAATTAAACTAATTGTTACCCTCCAGTTCTGGACAGAACTGTTTTACTTTATATTCCCGACCCAGGAGCAACCAGCAGAACTAGATTTTATACTGAATTCCAAAAAGAGAATACGACCTTCTCTCTCTCCTTTTCTTTTTCCTCTCTTTTCTCTGTTTGTATACATATATATCCATAGAGATGAATATATAGCATAAGCAACTGTCTATAATTTATGTGCACATGTGCACACACACATATACATACATATTCACAGTGTGTGTATACAGATATTCAGGATAACTAGATGGCACAATGAAGAGAGTTCCTGGCTTGGAGTCAATAAGACTCTTTGTGACTTCAAATCCAACTTCACACACTTACTGGCTGTGTGACCCTGCACAAGATTTTTATCTCAGTTTCCTTATCTGTAAGATGAGTTGGAGAAAGAAATGACAAATTAATATCTTTGTCAAAAACAAAGAAACAACAAAAAAGGGATCATGAAGAGGCAGACACGACTGAAAAAATGACATCTCCATATCCCTGCATCCTTCACCTCCTCCCCTTGAAGATATAGGAGATCCCAAAAGCCATCCTGATCCCCACAAAGGTGTAATCTCTCCAAGAAGAGAGAATGGCTCATTCTAGAACTATCTCAAAATCCTTATTACACTCAGTGCCCAGTCCTTTGTTACATTGCATTTGGCTACTTATAAATACGTAACTATAAAATAGCTAGAAGTTAATGGGGTCAGGGGGGAGCAGAAAAAGCTTCATGGAGAAGATAAAACCTAAAGGAAGGAAACTTGGGATTCTAAGGATAGAGGTAAGACATGTATAAGGAAGTCATTCCAGGTATGAGGGAGATCACTTGGGTAAAGACAGGAAGACAGAGATGGAGCATCATGTGAGAAGAAACAAGACTAGTTTGTCTGGACCTCAAAGAAAGCTTTGGGCAAAACTGCAATTGAGCTTTGACTCCCTTCCAGGTCCTCTATTGTCTTTTCCCAGCTTTTTTTCATGTTCCTCTCCTTCCTCATCTCTATTCACCTAGGAATATCTTTTGAGTTTTTCTGTCCCCTCATCTGGGACTAAATTGATCTAAGATGTATGTGGGAAGGTGACCCTTACCCAAATTAAAATCAGAGACTCTCAAGGTAAAAAGCAATAAGGGCTTATTATGATCTCTAGAGAAAGGGCAGTTCCCAATGACAGCAATGTCAGTATGGGGGTCAAAGCACAAGCTGCAAAACACAGGATTATATAGACCCTAATGCAGAAGCACTTCCGATCTTTTCTCCCATGGCTGGAGAGTCCAGGCTTAACTCTAAACCACAGAAATCTATCCAGGGATTAAAAAATCTACTCAGAGACAAAGAATACTAGCCAATGGCACATATTAGGAACTTAATGCTGTTTACCTAAGATAAACAAACACCTGTGGCTTTGGGCTACAGGACAACTTATTATTGCAAAGTTTCAAGTTGTAGTTAGATTATAGGTCGAGGTCATTTTTATGAGAGGTCTTCACTCAGTTTATCCCATTCAGATGAAAATTAGTAATTAAATGCTAATTGAGAATACACTTCTATGGGGATATTCCAGGTTTCCTCACCAAGTTCACCTTCCATTTTGCAAGTTTTCTGCAAAAGTTGTTGTTTGTCCTTTGTGGAAGATAGAGATCAGGCCCTGGATGCAGTGGAAGACCTCGAACTTTTTAAGCTAGATCTTCAACAAGACCCAGTTTGACTGAGGCAGTACCCATTCAGTGATTGAGGTTAGGTAGCAGCAATTGAGACAAAAAAAAAATCTCTTCTTTCACCTAGTCCAAAAAAAAATCTGGGAGGGGAAGACCCTCAGAGTTTCTGGCCAAAGCAGAAATGACTGCTGCTTATATTCAATCTGAGTCAATCAGGACCCAAACAATGACCAAGGGCAGTTAGATGGAGCCTTGGATGGAGCACTGGCCCTGAAGTCAGGAGAACATGAGTTCAAATATGATCTCAGACACTTAACACTTCCTGGCTGTGTGACCCTAGGCAAGTCAAATTCTCTGTAGAGCCAAGACAAACGGTGGCAAAACACTCCTTTCTGCCTTGAGGAACAGTATAGAGATGGAGAGTGAGCATACTACAATTAAAAAAATTGCTAGTCCATACTTTCCACACCCAAATAAATCCATTATGTCTTAGGTCTGTCAGAAATTCAACTGACAGAATCACAGAACTTGAGAGATAGAAAAGATCTCAAAGGCCAACTCTTCCAACCATGCATGAAACAAATTTAATAAGTATTAGGTAAATGTTCACCATGTCCCGATCTTTATGCTAAGTGTTGGGGTTTGAAGGAGACCCCAAAAAGATGGGAGTTCCAGACCAACCTCAAAAAAAATTTGCAGATTATGACCTATCTCCAAGTCAAAGGCAAAGTTTATTTTAATTGTAACACCAATTGAAGTGGGCTAAGTTCCAAAAGAATTTAGCAAAGAACCAAGAGCAAGAAGATGAATTTATAGGGAAAAAAATGGATCAAATGCTTCATGTCACTGATATACTAATTTTATGGCTGAGAGGTACAATTGAAGAGTGATCTTAGAGGTAGAATTGAGGATGCACCCCATTATTGAATTCTGTGGAGACTGAACTTCATTATGGAATTCTATGGCTGAGATTGTCTCAGAAACTTTGTTATTACTAACCAACAGATTGTTATCTGACAACCAGCATTGTCTGTGGCACTGCCAGGGTTGTGTAGCCTTAGGATTATTCCTGCATCCTCTCTACCTACATCACATCACTAAGTTTTAAGGAATACAAAGAAAAAATTTTAAAAAATCTTTCTGCCCTAGAGAAAATTATAATCTAGTAAGGGAGACACTTGTAAAAAACAAGGAACATGCAAGATAAATATAGAATAGGTAGAAGTTAATGTCAGATGGGAAGGCACTAGCCATTGAGGGGGGAAATTTGGGGAAGAAGGTGAGATTTGAGTTGAATCTTCTAAGAATGCCCACAATGATATGCCTAACAAGTGGTCACCCAATTCATTTCAACAGAGTGCCTACAATGGGATGAAACTCTGAAACGGGAAAGCAAAGACAATGAGAAAATTGAGCTTGATCTTAAGGAACTTGCAATCTACCAGTTTCAATCCATCTCCACACTTTTTGATCTCCTTACTCCCTATCAGCTTCCTTTGTGTTTTGTTTTCTCCCATAGATGCTAGCTCCTTGAAAGTAGGGATTGATTTATTTGCTTGCTTTAGCAAGTGTCTGACACAGAGTAAATAGTTAATAAATTAACTAATTGAAAATCCATCCCTTTATCTATCCATTGATCTCTCCTTCCTCCTTTTTTTCCTTCTTTTCCTTCTTTCTTTCCTTGTTTTCCTTCCTTCCTTTTCTTCTTTCCCTTTGTTTCTTCATTCCTTCTCTTTGTTCCTTCCCTCCCTTCCTTCCTTCATTCCTGCTCTTTGTTCCTTCCCTCCCTTCCTTCCTTTATTCCTTTTCTTTCCTTCCTTCTCTTCCTTCCTTTTGTTGAAGTATAGGAGCATCAACCCCCCCAAAATACTGGGGTTCTGTACTGGTTCACAAGGTGTCTCAAAAGAATTTGTAGGCTTAGACCATCTCCAAATCAAGAGGCAAAAATTTAATTGTTATTAGTTCTAAAAGGGAGCCAGTGAAGAAGTGGGGGACAAATGATATCTTTATAAAGTGTGGATCTTAGAGGTAGAGTTAGTGTGATTAAGTTAGGTATTTCACTACTATTACACATAAGCTTCAAGGTACTAATGTTATGGTTTAAAGGCTAATTAGAGTCAGGGATTAGACATCTTCATCTTACTATTTTTCTGAATAATTAAAATGTAAACTAAGATAAAATAGCTGCCAGCATTCTTTTCAGAGTCAGTAGCTCAAAAAATAAAATTATAGGATTCCTAAGACAACTTGGAGTAAAAAATGTAAACTAAAACAATCTAATTATTCTTAAAACAGAAAACTTGGTGCCTATTTCTAAGGTCATTATTAACCAGGCCAGGTAGTCTGGTGATTACAATAACATCATCTTCCTTCTTTTTCTTCCTTTCCTTCTATCCTTTTTTTCTCCCTTTCTTCCATCCACCCATCTCTCTATTATCTATTATCTATGTCTGTGTAATTATGTATCTATCTATTTACATGGGATATGCAATATGTTTAAAGAGGGAGAAGTTAGGAGACAGTGCCCTATTTACTATTCACTGATAAAATAGGGTTAAACAGAGAGTTGCCTAAACACAAATAAAATAGAGCAAAAATACCAGGAAGCAAGTCAGATAGACCTGAATTCAAATAACTTACCAGATGATATTTGGCAAGTCACTTAATTTCTGTCTGCCTCAGTTTCTTCAGTTGTAAAATGGGGATAATAATGACATCTGTCTCATAAAGTTGTGAAGATTCTTAAATGAGATATTTGAAAACTACTTAGCACAGGACCTGGAACATAGTAAGTCCTTAATGTGTGTTTACTAATTAATTTGACTCGTCTCTCTTGGTTCTCCTTTCACCTGTCTAATCTGTTTTCCAGGATGGAGCTTAATTCAAGCCTGTAAACCATAAGTATTTCCCAAGGTTATGCCCCAGACCCTGCTTTCCTTTTCTCTAAATGTTATTTCCCTTGGAGATCTTAACAGCTCCCAAGGATTCATTTATCATCTCTAGGCAGTTGATTCTCAGATTTATCTATTCAACATTAACCTCTACCTTGACCTCCAATCTTGCATTTCCAATTGCTTTTAAACATCTCAAACAGGTTGTCCCTTAGACATTTTAAACTCAACATGTCCAGAACTGAATTATCTTTCATACCAAATCCTCTCCTCTTCCTAAATTTTCTGTTATTTTATCTTGTAGAATTTATGGTTTGCAATTTTCAATTTAAGTACTGTCTGTGACTTATAATTGCAACTTAGGTTGGTTTTGGTTGTTGTTGTTTATTTTGTTTTCCTATGGATTTTTTTTTTTTTTGATTGGCACGTTACTTACCATGTTTGGAAATTCTGGGTAATGTTTTGTGCATTATTTCTTGGATTGTGGTATTCAGGTTTTTGACTCATCATGTTTTTCTGGGAACCCTCTAATGCATAGATTACTTCTATACATCCTGTCTTCAAGATCAATAAGTTCTGCTTATGTAGAGATCATGCTTTATTTTAATGTTATTTTTGTTTATTTATTTTTCTTCTTCCAGGATATCCTCCTTATCCCTGTATTTGTATTCCCAATCAGTTATTCCCTCTTTTATTTCTTTTTGTGACTTTCTATCATTAATGGAAGTTTTTCTATTCTGTCAATTATTTCTGCTGTACAAATCACATATTCTGCTTTCAAAATTCATATGTCTCTTTTAAACCATCCAACATCTCTGTTTACATTCTTTCTTCAGAATCCACAGAGTCATCTGCCTCATCATGCATTTTTCATTATCTTTCAATATTTATTTACAGCTGCCTGAACTCTGATCCGGATGCTATTTTCTCTTCAGTTATTAATATCTTCCCTGTTCATTTATATGCTTAAGCTCCAGTTCTTTAACTGAGTTCTCTTTCTCCTGATGCCTTTGATGATTTCCATTTTTTTCTTTATTTTTCCTTACTCAGTTTCTAATTCTTTTCCCTTTGATGGCAGTTTCCCCAAGATGAGACCTCGAAGCTACTTAAGCATCTTCCCACACTGGGCATTTCACCATTTAAAACCCTAGGACTTTGCCCTAAGTCATTTCTAGAGTGACATAACTGACCTCCATTAGGATGCTGGAAATGACCTCCACTAGGATGCTGGACTTTTCCCCTTAAGCTTAATAATAGCAGTTACACTTGGAGGGGTAGTGGTCCATAGCAGTAGGGAAACCTGCAAAGGGAGCAAAATGATCCATCTTGAGGATAATTGAGCATAGAGTGATAGTTATGTGAGGAAAGGCCAAATTGTACTTCTGGGCAGATGGGGAAGGAGATTGTCTCATATGATCTTCATTATGATGATCTTAACTTTTCGAGGTAGGTACAATTATCATCCCTACTTTACAACTGAGGACACAGAGGCAAGCAGAGGTTAAATAATTTGTCCAGTGTCAGGAGGCTAGTATCTGAGGTCAGATATGAACTCATTGAGTCCTCTTGGCCCCCAGATTCAGTGCTCTAGGAACTATAACATTGCCTAGCATAAACAGAAGTATCATCATCTATGAATTCTAGAAATGTGACTTTTGGAGCCCATCAGAGCTTTCCACTTAAGGGAACTTCATAAGGACTCCACACCAGCATAGATTCAGATTCAGGAGGGGTAACTGTTTGTCACATGTGTCTTCCACATGGTTAACTCACTTTTATTGTACTTTAAACTTTGACCTTTTTCTCCCCCATGGATGTTATGTGTAGTAGTGGGAATGTGCCCCAGGTTTTGATATGAATGTTTTATACCAGCTGTATTTAGTAAACCTTAGTAAATACCTTTAAAAAAAAAAGTTGAACTAAATCTAGCTGGCTGATTGTTAATGGGATGTACCATGGTAGGCATTCACAAACAACTGTAAAAGAAAATCAGACCATATTTACTCCTAAAATCTAAAAAAGTAGTAGTAGTCACCCCTCTGGTGATTCAGTTTGCAAATGCTAATATGCATTAGGGAAATAGCCTCAGAAAATAAAATATTGAATATTTTATATAATATTATATAAAATATTCAATATTTTATTTTCTGAGGCTATTATTATAAAATGTGTAATAAAATAAATATTTATGGAATAAATACAATGCACCAAATCGATATAATCAGACATAGAAAAATCTAATCATTGAGAGGTATCAAAAAAGTCTGTTTAAAGTAACATGTGAGCTGTATCTTGAAAAGACTCCTATGAAACACAGGTGAGGAGGGTATATATTCCAGGCAAAGGGGAGAGCCAGTACAAAAGCATGGAGAAAGAAATAAGAAAGAATGTCATATGATCTTATGATGATGAAAGCTATTTACACTCAAAGAGAGATCTTCTTTTGTTGTTTTTGCTTGAATTTTATTTTCTTTCTCATTTTTTCCTTTTTGTTCTGATTTTTCTTATGCAGCAAGATAATTGTATAAATATGTATGCCTATATTCAACTTACGTATATTTTATCATGTTTAACATATATTGGATTACTTGTCATCTAAGATAGGGGATGGGAGGAAGGGGAGGAATTTGAACACAAGGTTTTGCAAGAGTCAGTGGTGAAAAATTATCCTTGCATATGTTTTGAAAATAAAAAGCTTCAATAGAAAAAAAGAAAAAAAGATGGAATGTTATGTGTGATAAATAGAATACTTGTAGAGGGAGAGTGAATTAAGAAGGGAAGGGAAGGGAAAGGAAGGAAAGAGAAGGGAAGAGAAGGGAAGAGTTTTGGGTAGCATCCACAGTTTGAGCATGAAGGAGATTGATAAAGAACAGTCACATAGGAAATCAGAGAAAAAGAGCAATATGACAAAAACCCACCACAGAGAAAGTATACAGGAAGAGTGGTTGATCAATAGTGTCAAAAGAAAAAGGATGAGGACTTTGAAAAGAACATCATATGTTGTAATCACGATTTTTTGTAATTAGGAGAAAGTCATTTCAGTTAAATGATGAGGCTGAAAGTAAGATTGCAAAAAGGGAAGGAGTGAAGCAAGGAAATGGAGGTAATGAGTATATGTGACTTTTTCTAGAAGTTTGGTTCAGAAATGAAAGAAAAATAAAGGGCTCAAGTAGATTAAAAGATTAGTCAAAGTAAAGATGAGAGATTTGAACATGTTTGAAAACAATAGGAAAGAACTAGTTGATTGTGACAGATAAAAATTTAGAATAAGAAAATTTCCACTCTTACCTGAAAAAATTCACCATTAAAACATGCCCAACAAGTGGTTATCTGGTTTTGCTGCCTTGAAAACACCACTGATGAAGGGAAACTCACCACTTGCAGACAAGTCATCAACTTTTGGATAACCCTAATTGTTAGGAAGGTTTTTCAGGATACAATTTTAACTTTGCCTCTTTGTAACTATGACCCATGGTTCCTTGATCATTGTACTGAAGTTAGGTCAGTCTAACTTTTTTCCACATAACAGTTCTGAAGATATTTGAAGGTATTTTTTTGGTCTCCCTTGTGTCTTCCCTTTTGCAGGTTAGATACTACAATTTCCTCCAGCTAGCCCAAACTCACACCCCTTTTCTCTCCTAATTGTCCTCCCATGAACACTCTCCAGCTTAACAATCAATGTATTTCTTAAAACTATCTCCCAAATGAGAGAACACAAAAAATCAGCCAAATTGCTTCACTGGTTCCACAGAAGATTTAAAGAACCAAAACAAGTCTTCCATTGAGGTTGTACAACCACTGGGGAGGATTTATGAAAATACACAGAGTGAACTTGCATGCAAGGTTTTGTAAGAGGTTGAAAGGGTTAAGAATAATTGTTGGAATGAGTATCTCCATTGAGAAAATCATAGATGCAGGAAAATAAAGTGTTCCCATACTAAGTTCTAACTTACCCAGCCTAGAGCTTCTAGCTAACTGAGAACATTACTGACCATTCAATTTAGTTTTTGACTTCTCTTAAGGATCTAAATTGATCTAAGGATCAACTCCTAACTGAAAGACTAAATAGCACATTGTCTGAAATAGTTGATTTCATAAATTTTGCTGAATTTTGTATTTGTCCTCAATTTTATTTCTTTTTCAACAAAGGTGATTTGCCAAGTTTATAATTAAATGTGATTTCA